>NW_020867172.1:0-33271 GCF_003369695.1 Bos indicus x Bos taurus
TACAGCCAGCTTCTGCTTGGATACATAAAGAACTTGGAAGTCATACTACCTCCCTCACAACAAAAGAAAATCTGAACAAGAGGAAAATAAACAACTTTGCTTAGGTTCATTTCAGAATTGAGGTCATAGGGCAAACCAATGTCCTAGAAACTGGAAAGACAAATAGGCAAACAGAGAACCACAACAGAGAACACACAGAGGTTTCTCTCCTTCACCCTTAAGGGAAACCACTTTATAGAGCCTAACTCATGTGGGAGAAAGAAAATACCCAACTTCAGCCTCTGTCCCAACCTTCCTATCTCACAGAAATAATAAAAATTAAAAGTTGAGATGCACTTATGAAGGTCACAGCCCAGTGATTCTCTCTAAAAGACTAAGAGTGAGTCATAGAGTACAGAATGCTTTCCCTTCTCTTCTCACAGCTTACCACACATCAACAGAGTTCTTGGGTACTAATATTAACAGAAAATTTCAACTGAAGAACTTCAAGGTTAAGACTCTGTTTAAGAAAGAGTTCCCAGGGAAATCCAAAAACAACCCTGAATACAAAAATAAAGATGCTAAAGAAAAATCGAGGCTTCAGACCCCTACAGCTGGTAAATAGAGCACATCTACTATTAATAGTAAGATGAACATAAAACATCACACTAAAGCACTGTTTGTCTCAGTTCCTATTACCCAACACACCATGCTGGCTTTCAACAAAAATTACAAAGTATACTAATATTTATAGGCAAGGAAAAACGCTATCTTAAGATACACAGCAAGCAAGAAAACCAAAATACAGATATTTTGGAATTATCAGACTGGCCAAAATAACTATGATTTATATCCTAAGCCTCTAGAGGAAAAAGTACAACATGGAAGAACAGATGTAACATAAGCAGAGAGATGGAAACTCTATGAAGAAAAATGAAATGCTAGAAATCATAACCAATGTAACAAAAATGAAGATGAACATTTACTAGCTTCCTTTTTAGCTAGGTGTAACTATATGCCAGTGTTCTGACAAATAGAATATGAGAATAACTGATATGTGAACTTTCAGGTTAGGCTTTGAAAAGACATACTGTCTGTGAGAGTCATTAAGACTGTTCACTTATATTCTGCTGTAGGATTGTACTTCTGTACTCTTTGATGTTAGGTGTGGTGTTGTCATCAGTTCTGGCCAGTAGGTAGGAACAAAAAAATCTTTAGCTGCTGATGCAAGACTATCCAGCTTGCCCTTCTCTTCCCACAGGCCCGTGCAATGCTCCAAACAGTGCAGATCCATCCTTTGTTGTCCTTGAGTGAGAGTAGATGAGGCAGAATCACTAGTGATCCCTAATCAACATATCACATAAGCAAAAGTTATGCCACTAATATTTTGAAGATAATGATTACCATAGTACAATCTAACCTAATCCAACTAAGCTCCCTCCTCTTTAACTCTCCATCTTCATCCTAGCTGAAACTCAGACATAATGATGAGCCACCTTGGATCATGTGAACAAGATCATACAAGAGCAACAAAATGAAAGAAATCTCTGTCTCAAGAATTCTCAGGGTAGGGCTGTAATACCAGCTCAAATTTTTCTATGAAAGAAAAATAAAATTCTCTCTTGTTTAAAACATTTTTTTGTTATAGCTAAGTATATAGCCTAACCCATGCCTCCTGTAGCCAGTAGCTTACTCTTCCATCTCAAAGAAATCTGGAAAACCCCCTTTGTTACTATAACATTGGAAGTTATGAAGTTCTGTGTTTTACCATATATTTATAAACAGATTTGGACACACCGCTGCACTAATTATTAGCTCTCAGGAAATATAAAATGAAAATGATGAATACTATTACCCACATGTCTGTAACCACAGGGCAAGTTTGATCCTGCCCTACCTTGGCTTCTGTTGGAAATCCATGTATTTAGAGCTATGAGTTTAAACAATGTAACCACTGAAATGACCAATATTGCCAATAAGGGGAAGTCCAAAGCTGGCCAGCAGGGAACTCAATGTTTATAATGGAAATTGCCCCAGGTGAGGTTAAAAGCAAGAGATACATATTGCAAAGCCTTTGTGGAATTAGCAAGTGTGCAATCAGATGTAATTACAAATGCCTTAAATTAAGAAACTGCCCATTTCTGCAATTAAATAATTTCCCAAACAAAGTCACTTAAACAGTATACACTTGCAAAGTCCTTGTGTAATGTATCATTTATGAGGGCATCAGAAAGACTGCAAATTTTCAAGAAAAGAAATCACAACACAAATTGAATTAAACAAACAAAGAAAAATAACTCTTTCCTCTGGAAAACTGGGTAAGGCTTCAGGAAAAGCTTGATCCAACAGCCAAGACTGACCAAAAACTGGTTTATCTATCTCCATTTCTGGACACATTTTCAGGTGTTGGCTACAATCTCTAAGGCAGTGCCCCATCCCACCTCCCATCTTGGGATGGAGAACTACATGTCCCTTTATTTGTCTCCATTAAGAAAGAGTATGCCACCCAATCACAAAAAAATCGGGAGTCCCAGTGTGCCTGAACTAGTGTCGGTCATACATCTGTCCCTGAGCAGAACAGATGAGAGCTGAGATACACCACTGTATCTTTTTTGGGTGGAGTCAATATCTTCTGAAACATGGGGAAGTGAGAGAGATCTGCAACATAAACTGCTAGTTCCTTTTCCTCCCACACAGCCAACTAGAATGCATTTCTGACTTTTCTTGCAGCTATATGTGATCATGTGACAGAACTGTAGCCAATGGTATGAAAGCTTTGCCCATGACACACTTCCACATGTGATATTCTCTCTTTTCCTACTTAACTGTTAAAAAATGACTCTAAACATTTAGAGGAGGGAAGAGTCAAGAAGATGGAAGGAGTGGAGATTTCCAAATGAGGAAATAGAAGCCACTTTATTAGGACTACCTGCATCACACAATGAAATGAGTGGGAAGTATATTTTATAATACTTAGGCACTGAAATTAGACTGTTTATTTACTGCAACAGTAAGTATTACTTTAAACTATTATACTACAAAGATACTAGAGTGATGTTTCTAAGAGAGGGTCAAACGGGAGTAGGACAGCCCAAAATAAGCAATGTCCACTGCAACAATGGTTTTTAAACTTGGGGTTGTCTTTAAATAAAATAGAAGCAATGTGCTGCCAGAGAAATCTGAGTCTATGTGCATTTTCCTTCTTAGAAGAGCATTGTGATGACTTCGCCACAAACCAAATAAACAAAGCAGCAATTGCCTCTTCTACTATAATAAGCCTTTGCAAACATGCCCTGCATTTGCACATGGCTTCCTTAATAAATGGATGCTATTTTCTTATGTTCACCAGCAGTCGTATCAAACAAGAGATGCAATTTAATTTGCCTCTACATCTCAGGGAACCACTCTTCACTACAACTAGCATTAATCTAAAATGAAAAATGTCATTTTTTGTAAAATCTCTTCCCTTCAATTTTGACATGTAAGCAGAAAGCAAGCAAAAGAAAGCAAAAACAAGAGGCATAGAGAAGGTAGTAGAGAAGAAGCTGTGAAAAAGTTCCAAAGCCAATGAGAAAGGCAAGTGAGAATGACTGGTTGAAGCCCAAGTCAATTACCTTCTATCCGAAGTGAAATATGCCCAGAGTGGAGTAGACTGGTACCAAGATAAAAGTATGAGCAGGTGTTCAAAAAAAGAGATCAGAAACAGACATGCCAGACAGACAAGTAAGCCTAGAGAGTTCCTTCCTTTTTAACTGGATTAAATTCTACTTATCTTGCAGGGTTCAGCTGAAATATCACAACCTTAGGATAGATTTGGATGACAATCCTCTCCTCACCTCCATGTAGTTATTTGTCCTCTTAAAATAACTAATGACTTTTAATCTTCTCCCAAAGTTCTTCTGTATATTGCAATTAAAGACTTTTCTGTGTAATTATTTAGTGCCTATATTCCCATCTAGAATGAAAGTTCTATGAAGGCAAAGACCATGCTGACTTCTTCATGTGTATATTTCCAGGGCCTAACACAATGCTTGGCAGATAGTAAGAACTCATTAATTTGAATGGCTTTCTGGTGAATGGTAGGGCCAAGTGCCTGAGTACATCTTCAGTTCAGTTCAGTCGCTCAGTCGTGTCCAACTCTTTGCGACCCCATGAATCGCAGCACGCCAGGCCTCCCAGTCCATCATCAACTCCCAGAGTTCACCCAAACTCACGTCCATCAAGTCAGTGATGCCATCCAGCCATCTCATCCTCTGTCGTCCGCTTCTCCTTCTGCCCCTAATCCCTCCCAGAATCAGAGTCTTTTCCAATGAGTCAACTCTTCCCATGAGGTGGCCGAAGTACTGGAGTTTCAGCTTTAGCATCATTCCTTCCAAAGAACACCCAGGACCAATCCCCTTGAGAATGGACTGGTTGGATCTCCTTGCAGTCCAAGGGATTCTCAAGAGTCTTCTACAGCACCACAGTTCAAAAGCATCAATTCTTCAGCACTCAGCCTTCTTCACAGTCCAACTCTCACATCCATACATGACCACAGGAAAAACCATAGCCTTGACTAGACGGACCTTTGTTGGCAAAGTAATGTCTCTGTTTTTGAATATGCTATCTACGTTGGCCATAACTTTCCTTCCAAGGAGTAAGCGTCTTTTAATTTCATGGCTGCAATCACCATCTGCAGTGATTTTGGAGCCCAAAAAGTAAAGTCTGACACTGTTTCCACTGTTTCCCCATCTATTTTCCATGAAGTGATGGGACCAGATGCCATGATCTTCATTTTCTGAATGTTGAGCTTTAAGCCAACTTTTTCACTCTCCACTTTCACTTTCATCAAGAGGTTTTTAGTTCCTCTTTACTTTCTGCCATAGGGTGGTGTCATCTGCATATCTGAGGTTATTGATATTTCTCCTGGCAATCTTGATTCCAGCTTGTGCTTCTTCCAGTCCAGCGTTTCTCATGATGTACTCTGCATATAAGTTAAATAAGCAGGGTGACAATATACAGCCTTGATGTACTCCTTTTCCTATTTGGATCAGTCTGTTGTTCCATGTCCAGTTCTAACTGTTGCTTCCTGACCTGCATATAGGTTTCTCAAGAGGCAGGTCAGGTGGTCTGGTATTCTCATCTCTTTCAGAATTTTCTACAGTTTATTGTGATCCACACAGTCAAAGGCTTTGGCACTGTCAATAAAGCAGAAATAGATGTTTTTCTGGAACTCTCTTGCTTTTTCAATGATCCAGCAAATGTTGGCAATTTGATCTCTGGTTCATCTGCTTTTTCTAAAACCAGCTTGAACATCTGGAAGTTCACGGTTCATGTATTGCTGAAGCCTGGCTTGGAGAAAGGCTGACATTTTTCTTTTGACCAATTTTGGGGAAAAAACACACACACACACACACTAGAAACCAATAGAATATTCTCTCTTAAATCATTGAAGAAATCATCTGTTTTGCAAAACATTTAGAAAGATTGTGGAAATTTTTCTCTGGATTCCCTAAGAAGGGGACAAATACTATCACATCACGCATATGGACAACAACACTGCATATGGTCCACTGTAATGGACCAGTCCTGTAACTCCAGCACAGACCTCCCCTCATTACTTTCTCTACAGACTATGGCCCAGACCATGAACATCAGGTCAATCTCTAATCTGTCAACCAAACTCTGTCACTCCCCTACTACATATTCCCCAAGTCCTTTCCTCTCTCTGACAGAGCCCCAGTTTTTTCATTTTTACAATGTGCTGAATGTATAGCTCAAAATGTTGTAAAAATGCAGTGACACAATATGGGTAAACAGCCTATCTTCAGGTCTGTTACAGACTAGCAATGCTCTATTATTTTCTCTTTCTTTCATGGCACTATCTTAGAGTCTCCTCTGCCTTTGAATCTCATTATAGTATCTAGACCTTTCTCCCACTTGCCTCTGTATTCAAAACTACTTCAAACTTGCTCACAGAAAAGAAAGAATCTGATCATTTAATTCAAACAAAGGCTTCAATAATTGACTGGATTTTATTTTTTAAGCCAACATTTGAGATTTCATGCAATCTCATTTAATACGACAACCCAGTGCCATATCTAGGCACTATTTAGTAATCATTCATCTTTGATAAGAACCCTAGGGCCAATAGAGGTTAAATAATTTGCCCGATATAACGTGGTTTATAAATGGTAGGCCTGGAACTGAAAGCCAGGTCTGCCTGATTCCAAATTCACTCTTTCTATGGCACCATGCTTCCTTTCCACTTTCTTCTCTTAATTTCCTTACTCCACCCAAATAGTGAAAACTCTTACTGGACAACTGCCTGCCTAAAGCTGCCTGCCAAGTCTAGACCAAAACTGTGTTACCACACGTGACCAGCATGAAACGGCTAACTCACAAAGGTCCAAACACATCATCTGCAATCAGGATATTATATTAATAACATACACTTTTGCAGATGGCTTTGATATTAGCTACTGTCATCAGGAGCCATTTGTAGTGATAGACAGAAAACAGGGTGGAAAGAAGGTTACTCGAATAATGGAAACAATATTCTTCATTCCTAACTGAAATCACAAGATATACTTATGCCAAAGACATTCTAAGTCATTTAAAGACTTTAGAAAGAGTCATTTTTTCTTAATTATTTAAACTTGTTTGTGTAATACCTACTGGATATAGAAGTAGCAATGATCATTGCAACGTAGTTGCTATACTCAATATAATCAAATCAGAAAACCTAAAAGAATATAAATCCAAGCATTATTGACAAAGTGGTTGAGCTCTGTCCACATTAAATATATTAGTTTGGACACAAGAAAGATCCTAGATCAGAGGACCAATGTGAGATGCAAGAAGGGGATCAAGTGAGTTACAGACCCAAATAAAGGGCTCCAAAGATGAGAAGACTTACTAAGGCCAAAAGAAATACTACCTTCCTGGTTGAAGAGTCCAATATATGACACCAAAAGAATTTGCTAGTTTAACACCATACCCCAATACTCTTTTACATTAGGTATATCTGTGCAGTATTGTGTGTATGTGTGATTTTATGCTCATGGTGAATATTAATACACAAGTTTATTCCAAGTTTAGGCTCCATTCTCAAAAAAATTCCTTTAATTGCCTTTACAAGTATTAAGTTATATAATTCTACTCAAGCATTGTAAAAGTAGCTATACCAAGTTTAGGATCAGCAACCTTCTTGGGAATCACTCTTTCTGTGTTTAGACATATGGCCCAAGTCACCTGTCTTTCCTTAGAAAATGTCCAAACAAAGCCTGATCCAATCTGAATGAAAAAACAAATGTTCCTTCCTCAAAGGTCTTCACCAACAAAGCCATCTTCCTGGTAGCCAACTTTCTCCTCATCCTCAATCAAAAAGCATTTTTTAAAGTGTCTATTCTATGTCAGGGCTTCCAAGGTGGTGCAATGGCAAAGAATCCACCTGCCAGTGCTGGAAATACAGGAGACCCAGCCTTGATCCCTGGATCAGGAAGATCCCCTGCAGAAGGAAATGGCAACCCACTCTAGTATTCTTGCCTGGAAAATTCCATAGAGAGAGGAGCCTGGAAGGCTACAGTCCATGGTTGGACAAAGAGCTGGACATGACTGAGCACACACATACACACATTCTATACCAAGCCTGTTTCTAGTACTTGAGATACCTTCAAGGGACTCACAAGTAGGGATCAGATATGGACACCAAAGTTGTGCTAAAATGGCATGGTTCCCAGGATAAAAGTTAGTGCAGGATACAGTTGTAACCCCATGGAACTGAAAGTTGCTCCATTGTGTCCAACTCTTTTTGAGCCCATGGACTATACAGTCCATGGAATTCTCCAGGCCAGAATACTATGGTGGGTATTCTGGAGAATACTGGAAAAGGGTAGCCATTCCCTTTTCCAGGGGATCTTCCCAACCCAAGGATCGAACCCAGGTCTCCCATATTGCAGGCGGATTCTTTACCAGCTAAGCCACAAGGGAAGCCTGTAGCCCCAAGGAGGAATTGGCCTATTCTACATAGGGAATAATGGCTCTCAAAACATTTGGAAAGTTTGTGATAAATGAGCTAAATCCAGAAAGAGAAGTGAGTATTGCTTTCCTGCTGCTGCTGCTGCTGCTAAGTCGCTTCAGTCGTGTCCGACTCTGTGCGACCCCATAGACAGCAGCCCACCAGGCTCCCCCATCCCTGGGATTCTCAAGGCAAGAACACTGGAGTGGGTTGCCATTTCTTTCTCCTACTGTAAAACAAAACGGGTGGAGGAGACTGAAAGTTTACTATAGAATGTTTAATACTAAGGTCCATGTTAACAAAGATACCTATTACCAGAAACTTGAGGACTACATACAGAGCTCTGCAGTAGGTCATTTCCCTGAAAACACATCTAGGAACCCTTCTTTCTATTAAGTAATACTCAGGTACCCATCATCTGTAAGAAATTCTGACCCATTAATAATTGTGAAAAGGATGACTGGGCAGAATGTCTCCTAATCTTCAAGTAAGTTTGGAACCAGAAATTGGCAACAGATACAACAGGTGTGGCAAACAAGGGGAAAAGGTCTATGAGGTTGGCAAAAGCCTCGGGGAGAAACAATAATACCAATATAACAGTAATAGCTAAATTGATCTAATGCACACTGTGTGTTATGAGAATTTCCTATTATTTATATGAATCAACTAATTTAATCCTCAATCCCATGTACTAGGATTATCCCCACTTGACAGATGAGAAAGGCAAGGCAGAGAGATGTTAACCAACTTGCCCAAGGTCACAGAGCTAACAAATAAGTGATCTCAACAGAAGGCAAACCCAGAAGGTCTCAGTGAAACGTTCATGCTGAACATCTCTTTCCTTGATACCTCAGAACCAACAGTGCTATCTAGTCAGTTTGGCAGGAGCCAGAGCCCAGGAGGACGATTAGTAAACTCTGACCCTGGAGCACAGATCACAAGGTATGTGCTGGGTACTAGCCTCCCTGCAGGGCCACAAGTCATGGGTCTGCTGCTAATGGAAAAGCAAAGATGGTAAAGTATTTCACGGACCCTAGGCGTGCTTTTTCTGAAGCCTTAAATCAGTGAAGGAAATAATTTTCCTGAATTAGGATTAATACAATAGCAGTTCCTTTCACTTAACCAATTAAAAAGAAATTGTAGAGTCTTCTAGAAATAGCCTCCTCCCAGTTATCACTTCCACAACTCACAGTGCCCAGAAGCTTCCATTTCTTGTCTCTTTCGTGTATTTAAACTCATTCTCTTCATATTAATTCTTCCAAAATGACATTTTATCATGAAGACTATCTCCATTTAACTTCCCTGTGTCAATATTAACAATGACATTTGCGTGTTTATTAGGTAAAAATTAGGTCCTGACAATCACACAGTCAATTCCAGGGCTCACAGGCTAATGCATCAGGACTCCTCAATTGCTTTTTTAATTTCTTCTGTTGACACTGACCCTGTGTGAGGTTATTTATAAAAATCTTTATGAATACAATTTATGACTTAATTTTAACAAGTATTAGGTAGATGTTATCACTGAGTCCATGACCTGAAGTAGCAAAGATTCTTATCAGATAGCATCAAGATTCATTTAAATTTCTCATTTGTAATTCCTGTTCTATTTTCCCAGCAGCACTAAGGGTCAAATATAAATGAAATGAGAAGTGTCTTTCACATTAACTGTTCTTTATTGATTCCTTGGAGCAGAAATGTAGATCTTTCTAAAGCAATTGAAGTGTTGGAAAAACAAAACACCTAAAGGAAGACAAAGAATATTTTTATGTGTACCTACAACAATTGTTCATAAAAGAGATATTTTTTCCAATTTTTGTGATAAATATGTCCTACATCATAGTATTGCTAAGTTGACATTTTAATATGAACAATAGGAGCACAATTTTTTAAATTAGAGAGTTCTTAATAGTCATTCAAGATTTTCAAACTGACCACCCACAGGATAGCTTGGCCTATACAGAGTTTTAAAAACATGAGTTGTTACAAAAAGCCTTGATTTCTAACTTCTTCTGAAAAGTCAAAATATCTGGCAACATTGTGCCTTTACCTTCCCATGGTAGTAGAGTCCCTTCATAGAGATAGTCTATGCCTTCTCCAGTGGTCATAGTCCCATTGCTCATTCTGTCTTATACCTAATCCTTCACTCTCTTATACTGTTTGCCTGATCCATGAAGGCTTCTGAGTTGCCCACTCCTCTTCTTGCTCAATTACCTCATTATACAGATAAGGAAAATGGGAACCAAAGAGATTAAATAATATGTCCACACAAAGACAATATCTAGGTCCCAGTCTTCTAATTCTTGCTGCTGCTGCTGCTGTTGCTAAGTCGCTTCAGTAGTGTCTGACTGCGTGACCCTACAGACGGCAGCCCACCAGGCTCCCCCGTCCCTGGGATTCTCCAGGCAAGAACAATGGAGTGGGTTGCCATTTCCTTCTCCAATGCATGAAAGTGAAAAGTAAAAGTGAAGTCGCTCAGTCGTGTCCGACTCTTAGCGACCCCATGGACTGCAGCCTACCAGGCTCCTCCGTCCATGGGATTTTCCAGGCAAGAGTACTGCAGTGGGGTTCCATTGCCTTCTCCACTAATCCATGCTACATTACCTATTTTCTTACTGCAAATTTTACCCTTAACAATATCTATAGGACATATAGACACATACTATTTAACACCCCATTGAGTGCAATGAATAAGTAAACATTATTGTGCCTCTGCCTCTGCCACAGACAATTGTGATAACTATGATCTAATTTACTGATCCTAATGGAATGTTTTACACTTACAGATCTGTCATTAGAAACAAATAAGAGCTGTGAGGATTGCCTAGAATGATAAGATGCAATGTCACATTGCATTGATTTACATCTGATGCCTGCAGTAGTGATTCCTCAATAATCTAAACACAAGTATCACTGAGCCCAGGAAACTAAACATGGTCTTAAAAAAACTAAGAAACATCTCCGATGGTAAGCACCTAAGATGGTCCAATAAACCATGTCTCCTGATATGCTTGCTCTTAAATAATTCTCCTCCACTTGAGGGAGGGTTCAACTTAATAACGCACTTCTGATGAATAGACTATAGCAGAAATTGTCTTGGGGTGCTCTCATTTGCTTGCTCTTAAATTGCTTGCCAGACTGTCATGTTGTGAAGCAACTCTGTGGAGAGAGCCATGTGGTGAAAGACGGCAGCTTGCCAACAACCACACAAGTGAGCTGGAAGCAGAATCTCCTCCCAGTCTATACCCTAGATGAGAGCACAACCCCAATCAAAAACTTGACTGCAATCTCATGAGAAATCTTGAGCCAGAAGTATTCAATAAACCTTTCCCAGATTTCTGACCTGAAGAAACAATGAAATAATAAATGGTTGCTATTTTAAGCCATTAAGTTTTGGGGTAATTTTTTACATGGCAACAGTCAAACAATACAGACTCCTTAACCATAAATACAGATCAAAGATTCCTGAATTCCCCATTTGTTCTGAGCCCCTTAAATTTTTACCACATATTGCAAATAGTACATATCTGTGTGTGAGTGTTTGTATATATACATATATATATATACACGTGTGTGTAGATACACATCTATATACACATAGTTGTATGTATAAATGTATATATACACACATATACATATATGTAGATAGATGTCTCAGAAATGTGGAATCACATACTGATTAAAAACACATGTATAAGTAAAATAGAACAGTATTCAAATCCTGGCTATGACATTTATTAGCTAGATGACCTCAGAAAGATACTTAGCCTTGATTTCCTCAACTGAAAAATGAGTTTAGCATTCTCATTGCATTTGACATATGACTCTACTTTTATTCTTAATCATAGTTTATTTTAATTACTGACTATAATACACTCTGAAGTCAGATCAGTTCCAGTAGCCTCAAACCAAAGAGCAATCAGAAGGTTATCCATGCATGTCCCAAAACCTAGGCTTTCTGACAGACTCTCTCAGCCCACCCCAGACTAAGCCCAACTTCCTCAGGAAGCATACCCAAAGTCACAATCTCTCCTGGGCATGGGGTCCTTGCTGGGGCTCTTAGGTGTCTGGTAGCCCAAAGCACAAGTATGCTGTTGTTTCTTAAGCCCACCACTCCCTGAGCCCCCTCTATTTGTTTTCCAGCCCTCCAGTGAGAGCTCATGAAGTTATTTTTATAGTCAGAGTAGCTGACACAGGAAATGAATTTTGTGTGACCTTCATTCCTACAGACTTCCTATAAGATCTAGACTTTTCCCCCAATGTTTATGGATATCAGATTGACCCATCTGTGAAATGGTGTTCATAGACACTTTCTTTTTAAAGACGATATGTGATATATAACCAAACACCATGTACTCTTCAGGGGACAATAATGGGCTGACTCTTTGATCATAAGATTTTTACACAATTCAAGATGAATAGAGGAAAACTGCTTCTGAGTAAAGTACTTAATTTTGGCAAAGTTCAAGATTTTTAAACCATCATCCTACTGATTATAACTTTTCTCTGAATTTTCACAATTAATATCTTTGGCTTACTCACTTCTTGAAGGAGAAAGGAATCTTCACAGAGCAGCTTGCACAGGGTTATTTATGGATATAAAAATTTGCCATCTGAGGTCGGCAATAGCTCTAAGAGTCCAGAATGTTTGTGTGGGTGACTGTGGTTGTTTTACACTGTCATCAAACTCAAAAAAGTATGCCTGAACAACTATTCACATTTTGATTAAACTTACTTAGAACCTATTTAAATTTGTTCCTTCATTTAACAAAGTTTTATTGGATATGCTCTGTTCCAGGTGCCACACTAAGCACAAAAGATAACTGAGATGTCACATTTATCCTCAAGTGCATTATCATCAGTGGCAGACATACATTTCAAAAAAGAAGAATTCAACTTAGTAAGAATCAGGTCAGCATTCTAACGTACTACAGGAGCACTGGTTATTGAAAGCAGGAAGGAAATGCTGCTTGGAGAGTTAGTGAAACAAATCTGGTAAGAGAGTTTTCATTAAGGAATGAGAAGGGATGAATAGAGGAATGAGAAGTTGACAGATCTCCAGGTCCAATCATAAATCATACAAACAAAGGCAAGGAGGTGTGAAGGGTGTGAAGTGTTTGTAGAGACTCAATAATACAGAACTTAAAGTGTATGAAGAGTATAGTGGGAAAGTGGGAAATAAGAATGGAATGGAAATGTGAGCCCAGATTAGGAAAACATCCAGACATGAAGAACAAAGATACAAGCTAGGGCAGCAGCAGCTAAAATGAAAAGGAGGTCAACAGATTTAAGAATGACAGCCAACTTAGAGAAGACACGACACAATTAAGAAACTAGCTGGACGCATGTGTATTATTTTATTTGGGGAATTTTGTTTTGTTTGAAGAAAAAAGTTGAAATAAAAGAGAAGAAATAAAAGACATAAAGATAATATGATAATTAAAAATAAGAGATCTAGCAAAAAGGGGGTTAATCTTGGAGAGTCTACGATAAAAGGATGGTTGAGAAGTGTTCCATTTGAGGAGTTAGTGGGATATAGAGGATTTAGGACAACTGAAAGCCTGAAGGTTAATGAGGGAATGAAGGGAAAGTAATTAAGGTAACTTTAAAAAGTAAATTACAGATAGTATAATAGAAGATCTAATGCTGCTATATATATGTCTTTAGTAGGCTTAGCAGTGAACTTGATCTTGAAAAGTCATTGCCTCTAAATACTACAACAGGGAAAAACTAACTTTTTCAAACACAGATAGTTAAGTATTTTTAAGCCTGCATTGGTCTCTGTTTCAACTATCCAATCTGCCATTGTAATGCAAGAGCAGTGATGACAATACACAAACGGGCATGGCTATATTCCAATAAAACTTCACTTTAAAACACACGTGTCCAGTCTGCAAGCAGTCATTTACCAACCCTATAGCAGAATGTTTTATGATTCCACTTTATTCAATATAGATTTACTGAACCCCTCATTTTTACTGCTAATGTAAACCAAAGAGGAAAAAAAAGAATAAAAACCACTTATACGGTACTTGTTATATTCCAGATACTTCCCTAAGCATGTTTAATACTTATGCTAGCACCTCTAACACAAAAGTAAAAGGCAGCTATACTGTCTCCTTTTATAAGTGAAGAAGTTAAAAATCATTGAGATGAATTTGTTCAAGGCCACAGGTAAACAGTGAAACTGGAGTTTTAAAAGCAAGATAGGACTTTTCCTTCAGGCAATATACTAAACTAAATATTCTGAAAACCCTTCCCACCAAAAACTATATTGGTATTAGATGAATTACAACAAATATGGTCTCAAAAGAAAACAAGGCAATTCCACAAAGACCAAAAAATTTATCCCCATACTGTAAAAGGGGTGGTACTGTGTGGGTGCTCAGTTTTGGCTGACTCTTTGTGACCCCATGGACTACAGCCTGCCAGACTCCTCTGTCCATGGGATTTTCCAGGCAAGAATACTAGAGTAGGTTAGAATTTTCTCCTCCTGGGCATCTTTCTAACCCAGGGATTGAACCCACATCTCCTGCATTGCAGGTGGATTCTTTACCACTGAGCCACCAGGGAAGCCGAAAGGAGTGGTAAGCAAATGCAAAAGTTGGGCTTTCTGACTGGCAAAGGTAATAGAGGGAACCTAGTAAAACCAGGACTAATGGTCACATAGAGAAGGGACCTTATGCCTCTGAATAAACCCAAAGCAGGACTTGTGATAACTGTGAAGGGGCACCATCCTTAGTAGCAAGGTCAGATTAGGAAAACAAAATTGTCATCTCTTGCCAGAGGGAGGGGAAAAGAATATCTCACTCTATCTTATCTTCAGGTGGATCTTATATCATGACGAAACGTTCCCTTTATCTCTGGCAATACTGTGAGGTTGAAATCTACTTTGTCTGATGTTGATATGGCCACATTCATTTTCTTATGCTTACAGTTTTCATGCTCTATCTTTTTAAATCCTTTTACTTTGAACTATATTTATATATTTATAAATTGTCAGAATTAAAGATCACAAGAAGAATGGATATAATTCAAAAAAAGATGAACTTAAAATATCTAATTAGTGAAACTAATATATCTAATTAGAGAAACTAAAAAACACACAAAAATAAAAAGACTATTATTAAAAAGAATGAATTCAAAAATAGAAAAATATATTAAAAAACTTAAAGGCAATGGGTCTACCAGTATATACTGTAAAAAGACAAATAAATGTGTACATTATCTTATTCATCTTTTGCTATGCAACAAACAACTCCTAAACCTCAGTGATTTACAACAAACATGTATTATTCTTGCTTATGTTACATGAGGGATGCAGCATGGCTAAGCAAGTCTTCCACTCAGGTGGCTATGCCCAGATTCATGTTTATAAAAAATAGAAAGAAAACAACATAGACATAAAGGAAATCAACTCAGGAAACTTCAAGTTAGACTAAGAGTAGTTCAAACAAATAAGAACTAAGTTCTTATTTATAAGATGGAGTAAAAAGTAAAAAGTATGGAGTTATGACAAAATACACTTTTTAAAAGAAAATTTATAGAGCTAAAGAAAAAGAGAAATTCTAAATTGAAATGAACAATTTCCAGCAAAATAAATGATCAAAATGACCCATTAAAACCTACAAAATTCTTGAACACTACAGAATTAAGAGAAATACTCTAAATGTTTTCTCAGAGGGAAAAAAAAATTCCTTATGAAGAAATGAGAATTCAGCTGGTAATCAGATTTATCAGCAACACTGAGTTCTTGAAGACAAAAGAACAGAAATCACCAAAGTTACAAAGAATATTAATTCCAATCTAGAATTCTGTAACAGGTCAAACTGTCAGTCAAGGACAAAAATAAGATATTCTAATTTTTTTTAATTCCTAGAATTCTTTTTTAATTTTATGTGTGGGTATAATAAAAATTTATATTTTTCAGAAAATGATCTTATTGCCAACAAATACAACTGAAAACAAAAACATTCCATTCACTTTAAAATGTATAGGAACACAATTATCAAGAAAGACAAAATCCATATGAATAAAATGATAAAACATTACTAAAGTATGTAAAACAATATCTGAATATATTTTTAAAACACACCATCACTCTTGGATGAGAAGAGTTATATAAAACCATTAAATATCTTAAAATTAACATAAAAATTTAATATGATTAACATTGAGAGAAGACTGATCCAACCAGATATCAGAAAATACCATAAAGCCCAAAACTTTAATCAAATCAGAATGACACTGGCATAGGAATGGAGAATATATGTCCAGGATACATAAAAATTTAATATATGACAAATATAGATTTTAATTCAATGGAGATAATGTAGTTTGTAACAAATTAAACTGGCAAAGAAGATAGGTCAAAAATATTGCAAGAATATCTAGAAAACTACATGGTCAAATTAAGAGCAACAGAAAACTCTTAATCAAGATTTAAAAGCAATAACATAGTTTTAAAAGAAAAACGAGACAGAGGTAACCGGCACCAATGCCCTCCCAAAGCTTCTCCCATCCTAGGGGCCAAACCCCACCCCCACCAAGCAGGCCTCAGCAGGCACCAGTGCCCCTCCAAAGCATCTCCCTCTTCAGGAGGTCAGCCCCCCACATCACCATGCCCATAGCAGTCACTGCCAGACTCTCTAGCCAGCCAGGGCAGGAGTCAACTCTGCCCACCAGTGTGTCCATAGCAGTCACAGTCAGGCCTCATAGACAGCCAGGCAAGCGACAAATCCTGTCCATTAGGGCATCTGCAGCAGTCACAGCCATTCCTCCACAGTAGCCAGCCTGGGACCAAGCCTGCCCGCCAGCACATCTGCAGCAATCAGTGCCCAACAACAATAGGAGGGTAAACACAGTCCATAGACCATATCCCTGGAGCATCTGGCTCTGGTGACCAGGGCTATTGCACCTGTGGGTTCTGCAGGACCCCTTCTATATAAGGCCACTCTTAAGACCATGAGACAAAGCTGATACACCTACTTCACAGAAACAAGCATAGACAGGAAAAATAAGGAGATAAAGGAATATCTTCCAAAAGAACAAATAAGACAAAGCCTCATAAAAGAACTACGTGAAATGGAAATAAGCAGTTTACCTGATATAAAGTTCAAAATAATAGTCATAAATAAGCCTGTCGAATTTAGGGAAAGAATGAACTCAGTGAGAACTTCAACAAAGAGATAGAAAATGTAAAAAAGACTCAATCAGAATTGAATAATACAATAAGTGAATGAAAACAACACTAGAGGGAATAAACAGCAGGACAGAAGACTCAAAATCAGCTACAAAGAAAACAAATGCAAAAAAACACAAACATATGTTGGCTAAACAGCACGCTATTAAACAACCAATGGGTCAACAAAGAAAACAAAGAGAAAATGAAAAAAGTATTGAGATAAATGGAAATGGAAACACAAAGTTCCAAAATCTAAGGGACATAGAAAAAGCGACTTCACTCTCACTTTTCATTTTCATGCATTGGAGGAGGAAATGGCAACCCACTCCAGTGTTTTTGCCTGGAGAATCCCAGGGACGGCGGGGCCTGGTGGGGTGCTGTCTATGCGGTCGCACAGAGTCAGACACGACTGAAGCGACTTAGCAGCAGCAAGAGGGAAGTTTATAGCAATACAGATCTATCTCACAAAACAGTAACAACTCAAATAAACAATCTAACCTTAAACCGAAAAACAACTAGAAAAAGAAGTAACAACATCCCAAGTTAATGGAAGAAAAGAAATAGTAAAGAGCAGAGTAGAAATTAAATAAAACTAAAAGACAGTCTCTTTAACAAGTGGTGCTGGGAAATCTGGTCAACCACTTGTAAAAGAATGAAACTAGACCACTTTCTAACACCATACACAAAAATAAACTCAAAATGGATTAAAGATCTAAACGTAAGACCAGAAACTATAAAACTCCTAGAGGAGAACATAGGCAAAACACTCTCCGACATACATCACAGCAGGATCCTCTACGACCCACCTCCCAGAATATTGGAAATAAAAGCAAAAATAAACAAATGGGACCTAATTAACCTTAAAAGCTTCTGCACAACAAAGGAAACTATTAGCAAGGTGAAAAGACAGCCTTCAGAATGGGAGAAAATAATAGCAAATGAAGCAACCGACAAACAACTAATCTCAAAAATATACAAGCAACTCCTACAGCTCAACTCCAGAAAAATAAACGACCCAATCAAAAAATGGGCCAAAGAACTAAATAGACATTTCTCCAAAAAAGACATACAGATGGCTAACAAACACATGAAAAGATGCTCAACATCACTCATTATCAGAGAAATGCAAATCAAAACCACTATGAGGTACCATTTCACGCCAGTCAGAATGGCTGCGATCCAAAAGTCTACAAGCAATAAATGCTGGAGAGGGTGTGGAGAAAAGGGAACCCTCTTACACTGTTGGTGGGAATGCAAACTAGTACAGCCACTATGGAGAACAGTGTGGAGATTCCTTAAAAAACTGGAAATAGAACTGCCTTATGATCCAGCAACCCCACTGCTGGGCATACACACTGAGGAAACCAGAAGGGAAAGAGACACGTGTACCCCAATGTTCATCGCAGCACTGTTTATAATAGCCAAGACATGGAAGCAACCTAGATGTCCATCAGCAGATGAATGGATAAGAAAGCTGTGGTACATTTACACAATGGAGTATTACTCAGCCATTAAAAAGAATACATTTGAATCAGTTCTAATGAGGTGGATGAAACTGGAGCCTATTATACAGAGTGAAGTAAGCCAGAAGGAAAAACATAAATACAGTATACTTACGCATATATATGGAATTTAGAAAGATGGTAACAATAACCCGGTGTACGAGACAGCAAAAGAGACACTGATGTATAGAACAGTCTTATGGACTCTGTGGGAGAGGGAGAGGGTGGGAAGATTTGGGGAGAATGGCAATGAAACATGTAAAATATCATGTAGGAAACGAGTTGCCAGTCCAGGTTCGATGCACGATGCTGGATGCTTGGGGCTGGTGCACTGGGACGGCCCAGAGGGATGGTATGGGGAGGGAGGAGGGAGGAGGGTTCAGGATGGGGAACACATGTATGCCTGTGGTGGATTCATTTTGATATTTGGCAAAACTAATACAATTATGTAAAGTTTAAAAATAAAATAAAATTGGAAGAATAAAAAAAAAAAAAAAAAAAAAAACTAAAAGACAACAGAAAAGATCAATGAAACTGAGAGCTGGTTCCCTAAAAAGACAAACAAATTAATCAAACTTCTTAGTCAAATTAATTAAGAAAAAAAGAGAGAGGGCCAAATAAATAAAATCAGATATTAAAGAGAAGTTACAAATGACAACACAGAAATACAAAGTATAATAAGAGATAATACAACCATTTGTTGTTGTTGTTGTTCAGTTGCCCAATCGTGTTCGACTCTTTGCAACTCCATGGACTGCAGCACATCAGGCCTCTCTGTCCCTCATCATCTCTCAGAGTTTGCCCAAGTTCATGTCCATTGCATCGGTGATACCGTCCAGCCATCTCATCCTCTGATGCCCTCCTCTTCTTTTGCCCTCTATCTTTGCCAGCATCAAGGACTTTTCCAATGAGTCAGCTGTTCACATCAGTTCAGTTCAGTTCAGTCGTCAGTCGTGTCCAACTCTGCAACCCCATGAATCGCAGCATGCCAGGCCTCCCTGTCCATCACCAGCTCCCGGAGTTCACCCAAACTCATGTCCATTAAGTCGGTGATGCCATCCAGCCATCTCATCCTCTGTCATTCCCTTCTCCTCCTGCCCACAATCCTTCCCAGCATCAGGGTCTTTTCCAGTGAGTCAACTCTTCGCATGAGGTGGCCAAAGTATTGGAGTTTCAGCTTTAGCATCAGTCCTTCCAATGAACACCCAGGACTGATCTCCTTTAGGATGGACTGGTTGGACCTCCTTTCAGTCCAAGGGACTTTCAAGAGTCTTCTCCAACACCACAGTTCAAAAGCATCAATTCGTCAGTGCTCAGCTTTCTTCACAGTCCAGCTCTCACATCCATACATGACCACTGGAAAAACCATAGCCTTGACTAGACGGACCTTTGTTGGCAAAGTAATATCTCTGCTTTTTAACATGCTATCTAGGTTGGTCATAACTTTCCTTCCAAGGAGTCAGCATCTTTTAATTTCATGGCTGCAATCACCATCTGCAGTGATTTTGGAGCCCCAAAAAAAAATAAAGTCTAACACTGTTTCCACTGTTTCCCCATCTATTTCCCATGAAGTGATGGGACCAGATGCCATGATCTTCGTTTTCTGAATGTTGAGCTTTAAGCCAACTTTTTCACTCTCCTCTTTCAGTTTCATCAAGAGGCTTTTTAGTTCCTCTTCACTTTCTTCCATAAGGGTGGTGTTATCTGCATATCTGAGGTTATTAATATTTCTACCGGCAATCTTGATTCCAGCTTGTGCATCAGATGACCAAAATTCTGAAGTTTCAGCATTAGTCCTTCAAGTGAACATTCAGGGCTGATCTCCCTTAAGACTGACTGGTTTGATCTCCTTGCTGTCCAAGGGACTTTCAGGAGTCTTCTGCAGTACCACAGTCTGAAGGCATCAATTCTTTAGTGTTCTGCCTTCTTTATGGTCCATCTAGGTCTCACAACCATTTATGACCACTGGGAAGACCATAGCCTTGACTATACAGACCTTTGTCAACAGGGTAACATCTCTGCTTTTCAACACACTGTCTAGATTTGTCATCACTTTCCTGCCAAGAAGCAATCATCTTCTGATTTCATGGCTGCAATTACCATCCGCAGTGATTTTAGAGCCCAAGAAGAGGAAATCTGTCACCACTTCTACCTTTTCCCCTTCTATTTCCATGCAGTAATATGACTGGATGCCATGACCTTAGTTTTTTTAATATTTAGTTTTAAGTTGGCTCTTTCACTCTCTTCCTTCACCCTCATCAAGCGGCTGTTTAGTTCCTCTTCGCTTTCTGCCATTAGAGTGGTATCACCACATATCTAAGTTGATGTTTCTCCCGCCTATCTCGATTCCAGCTTATAACTCATCCAGCCTGGCATTTCTCCTGATGTGGTCAGCATGTAGGTTAAACAAACAGGGTGACAGCAGACAGCCCTGTTGTACTCCTTTCTCAATCTTGAACCAATCAGTTGTTCCATACAGGGTTCTAACTGTTCCTTCTTGACCCACATACAGGTTTCTCAGGAGACAAGTAAGACAAACAATTATGTGCCAATATATTAGACAACTTTGAAAAACCTGGATAAATTCCTGGAAACATGTAATCTTTCAAGACTGAATCAGGAAGAAACAGAAAATATGAATAGACTGATCACTAGTAATGAAATTGAATCAGTAATCAAAAAACTCCAATAAACAAAAATTCAGGACCATATAACTTTACGGCTGAATTATATCAAACATTTAAAGAAGAATTAACACCTATCCTCTCAAACTATTTCCAAAAAGAAACTGAAGGTGAAGGAATACTCCCAAACTCATTCTACAAGTCCAGAATTACCTAATACCAAAACCAGGCAAAGACACTACAAAATAAGAAAATTACAGGACAATGTCACTGATGAACATACATGCAAAAATCCTCAACACAACATTAGCAAATGAATTCCACAATAGATTACATATACCATGACCAAGTGAGATTCATGCCAGGAATGCAAGGATGATTCAATGCCTGCAAATCAATCAACATAAAGCACCACATTAACAAAACAAAGACTAAAAATCATATGATAATCTCAATAAATACAAAAAAAAATTTGACAAAACTCAACATTCACTCATGATAAAACAAAAACTATCCAGAAAGTGGGCATAGAGAGAACTTACACCAGCATAATAAAAGCCATATGACAAGTCCACAGCTAACATCACATACGACAGTGAAAAGCTGAAAGCATTTCCTCTAAGACCAGGAAAATGACAAACATGTCCACTCTCACCACTTTTATTCAATATGGTTTTGGAAGTCCTAGTCACAGCAATCAGAAAAGGAAAAGAAATAAAAGGAATCCAAATTAGAAGGAATTAAAATTGTCACTGTTTGCAGATGACATGATAGTATACATAGAAAATCCTAAAGATACTACTAGAAAACTATTAGAGGTCATCAATGAATTTGGTAAAGTCACAGGATACAAAATAAATACACAGAAATCTGTTGCATTTTTATATATTAACAGTGAAAGATCAGAAAGAGAAACTAAGGAAACAATCTCATTTCCCACTGCATAAAATAGAATAAAACACGGGGAATAAACTTACCTGAGGAGACAAAAGACCTGTACTCCAAAAACCATTAAGAGCTACAATCATTACTTTTGGTGATAACATGAAGGAGATCATGCTTTATTAAAAGTGTTGTTTCATGAAATGTTACCATTTTTTGGAAAGCAAGCTGACAATATCTGTTAAAATTTAAAATTCACATATCCTATGCCCAGAAATGCATAACTATATATGTAGAAGAATGCCTTCTGCAGTTTTGTTTGTAATGGCAAAAGCTGAAATCAAATGCATATTAATAAGGGAATAGTTGAATAAATTATGGTGCATTCACATCCTAGAGTATTATGCAGCAATCAAGAAAAATGGAGGGGAAAACCCATATCATTTGGTTTGGAGAATTTTTATGAAATAATATTGGTGTGGCTGGATTGAACTGTGTGATACTGAGAAGTGAGGCTGGAGACATATGAGACAGTAAGACAAAAAGTGCTCCTTATTTCATGCAAATAAATTTGAAGACTGCAAACCACATGACAAAAAGAATAATAACAATGAAAGGTAAGCCATATAAAAACCTATGCAATTGCAATTAGTCTAAGGCATCTTAGATTAATGGGATTTTACCTTCCCATTTTTTCCTTATGCTTTCCTCACTTCGTTTTAAATTTTCTAAGAGGAGGCGCCTACTGCAGAAAAATAAACATATTAAGAGACAAGGTACAACTACGTGATGTTGCAGTAGAGTGATTATTGTACTGAGATCCCTAAAATAAATGTGAACAAATCAGCCTTATGTGCTATAGAAGAAACTGTTTTCCAAATATGTTCCACTGTTCTTTTGCTAATTTGATTGTGGTGACAGGTCAGTCAGGCTATAATTGGTTTTAATTAGCCTCCCTAATGCCACAATATTCTTTACCTACATACAAACTGTCAAAATGCAGGATGAAAAGAGGGCAAGGGGAAAAGGAGGGAGGAGAGAGGTTGGTTCATTTTCTACCTTTTTCAAAATGCCAGATAAATTGTTTTCAACCTGTCTTACAGGCAAATGCCCCACTTTCCAGTATAAATGAGGGGAAATATGTCACCATGGCAGCTCTTAGGAAGAAATGGCTGATCCCTCAGCAACAGACAAAAAAGTCAAGCCTGCTTTTGTGCATATAATACATTGTTTCCAGGGTCCAGGGGGGAGAAAAATCTCTACATCTGTACCCCAGTTCTTCTGGTAAAACACTATTTTAGGAAATGCTAGAAACCAAGGAAATTTCATACAAATCAAGGAAATACATCTAAAGATGCAAATATTTTGTATTACTAAGCACTCGTGGACTATGTCTATATGTGTGTCATATAGTCCGCAAAACAGTATTTCCTGATTGACTTTAAAATAGTCGTGTACATACTGACATTTTATCCAAAACATAACATTATTTTTAAAATTCGAGACTCGTCAGTCATACTGAGTCATTTCAGGAACTCCCACCTCTGGGAAGCCACTGTCGTTCTCAGCAGAGTCTGCATCAGATGTCACCTGGGGAGCTGACCTACAAGGTACTTTCCATCATTAAGATTCCAGGATACTCCATTTCTTTTTAAATGATGAGAGGGCTCAGTCAGGATCAACTCCAGGATTAATCTACCTCAAGCACCACACCTCTTTCTTCCTCCCACATAACTATTAATACTCAACACATGGTCATAGCTCACTCAACTCAGCTACAGATGGCAAGCAGAGACATCCTGCCAGGGACACTCCCATCCTCCGCTCCCCTTAGGCTTCTAATAAAGACAAGAGTTGTGAATACGTGGAATTGGAGCCATCACTATTCTCCCACCTCTACCCTCAGTCCTGAGAACCCCATCAGAGAAGACTGGTTTTTCCAGACCCTCATCCTCAACATAACTTTTGGCCTTCAGGGATAGAAGAGAGATCACATCATTTTGGCTTCCCTGGTATCTCAGACTGTAAAAATCTGTCTGCAATGCAGGAGACCCAAGTTCAATCCCTGGGTTGAAAAGATCCCCTGGAAAAGGGAATGGCAATCTACTCCAGTATTCTTGCCTGGAGAATTCCATGAACAGAGTAGCCTGGCAAATTACAGTCCATGGGGTCGCAAAGAATCAGACACGACTGAGTGACTAACACACACACACACACACAAGTCATTTAGTCCAATGATCCTTTGGATACTGAACATAAACTTCAATTTATGAGCCTCCAGGTGTACTAAATTGAGGCAACCTCTTTCTCTTTGTAAAAACTAATTATTTCAATGGTGGTCTTTCTTAATATGCAGTGGAACTCTGCCACTCTATTCAATACTTATTTCAAAACTTCCACAAAAATCTATTCAAGACAAAGCTTCTCAACCCCTTGACTACCTCAAATTCTTCCATTAATTCCACTTCTATTCCTTGGATAACACAGACTATGATTAATCTGTCTTTCAAATGACAGCCTTTGTAAACTTATGCATTTCCCCACATCCTGACAAATATAAACAAAGTCTCTCTTTGCAGCAAACATCCCAATTCCTCAAAAAATCTCTTTCCATCAATGGTTACAAAGGGCTTCACCATCCTCTCTACTCTCCTGTAAATATTCTCAAGATAATCCATGTTCATCTGTGGCATCCAGAACTGAATATAATACTCTAGAAGAGGACTGAGCAGCTCAAGGCAGAATAGCAACATCTTCTGGTTCATTTTAATGTTATATCTCCAATACTGCTACCAACGATCATGTCATCTTTGTAGAAACTACATAATATCATAGAGTTTGTGTTCAGCTAAAATATGTAAGATATGCTTTATGTGGACTTGGAAATGATATCTCCTTGATTCAGCATTATGCAGTTAAATTTGGAAACTTAAATGTATGAAATATTCTACCCAGATTCTATTTTAACCTTCTCAGATGCAGCCCGTTCTCTTAATCTAACCCTTCCAGACCATATTCACAACCAAGAATCCCTTCTACCCACTATCATCCAGGTTGGCTAGCCTATCTTAGAGCTGAATCCACAATCTCTTTAAAAAGCATCTCTTTGTTGCAGACATTTTGAACAGATAACTTTTTAGTACATTTCTCCTCTCCTGTTTCTTATCTCAATGAATGGCATCACCAACAGTCTCCTCAGTTCTCCAAGTTAATAATCTAGGAGGAATCTTTTGCTCCCTCTCTCCCCACATCTTATCAGTCCAAGTCCTGCTGAGGTTACCTCCTAAAAACACCTCCAGGACTTGTCAATTTGCTTCATTTTCACTGCCACTTTCCTTTTCAGACCAAAGTCTTCCCTTCACCAAATACCAAAAACAGCTTTTTCCTCTTCTCTCACTCACCCCCTATAATTAAAATCTAATTTCTCTATGCTGCTTAAAATCCTTCCACAGTCCCTTATTGACCTAAATCACTAAACTGCTCATAAGGCCCCTGATTTCTTCTCCCTTCTTAATCATCACTATTTGCATGTATCAGAATTCTGTATTCTTCACAGCTGTTGCCTGAGAAATGTAGGCCCATGCTGCCTCCGCTACTTTGAACATTCTCCAGCCCCACTTCTTCAGCCAAACATTGCAGCTCCACTTGCCTCTTTTTCTGTAAGAAGCCTCCAATGACTACATCCTCAAGAATGGGCCAGATGCTCTCCCCATGTGCCCCACTGGCAGATCTGCCTCATGTTATAGTAACTGTTTACACTTACCCCAATCTCTTACCTCCTTATTCATATCTCTTATCACAATGATTCGCATTCTTCACTCTTACATGGACCCCTGTGATTACATTAAATTCCATTTGAATATTGAGAGTAATCTCTCCATCTCAAGATCTTTAATCACAAATGAAAAATCCCTTTTACCATGTAAGATAACATATTCATAGCTTCTGGAGTTTAGGACATGGACATCTTTGGGGGTAAGAGAGGGATGTCACTATTCAGCCTACCATGAGGTTAGAACTGAGAAGCAAAAGGGGAAGACCATTCTCAGGTAAAGGAACAGCATTTGCAATGGCTCTGAGATGAGGAATACAGTACACTGAGATCCTGAAAGAAAGCAATGGAGGTAAAATCCACAAAGCCAAAGAAAAGATGCTGTGAGATATAAAAATGGACCAGATGGTATAGAGGCTTGTTAGCCATGTTGAGAACACTGGCTCCAGTCCTAACAACGATGGGAAGCCACTGGAGGCCACCAAGCACTGGGAGTGATATCATTAGGTTTATATTTTTTAGAAGATCATTATAGCTTCAGTGTAAAGAATGGGCTGGAGATGCCAATAGTGGCAGTAGAAGGAAACTTCATTTACATTTCTGAAAAATATCTAAGAACATACTTTCATCATTCTAAGCATCTTATGTGCAGTATTATTATAATAATATACTACAGATGGTGATTGCAGCCATGAAATTAAAAGATGCTTACTCCTTGGAAGGAAAGTTATGGCCAACATAGACAGCATCTTAAAAAACAGAGACTACTTTGTCAACAAAGGTCCGTCTAGTCAAGGCTATAGTTTTTCCAGTGGTCATGTATGGATGTGAGAGTTGGCCTATAAAGAAAGCTGAGCACCGAAGAACTGATGCTTTTGAACTGTGGTGCTGGAGAAGACTCTTGAGAGTCCCTTGGACTGCAAGGAGATCCAACCAGTCCATTCTAAAGGAGATCAGTCCTGGGTGTTCATTGGAAGGACTGATGCTAAAGCTGAAACTCCAATACTTTGGCCCCCTCATGCAAAGAGTTGATTCATTGGAAAAGACCCTGATGCTGGGAAAGATTGAAGGCAGAAGGAGAAGGGGATGACAGAGGATGAGATGGCTGGATGGCATCACCGACTCAATGGACATGGGTTTGGGTGGACTCCAGGAGCTGGTGATGGACAGGGAGGCCTGGAGTGCTAAAGTTTATGGGGTCGCAGAGTCGGACATGACTGAGCAACTGAAATGACTGACTGACTCGATAATCAAATTTCCCTACATTTGTCATTACATGCACTTCACAAGCCTTTATCAATACTCACCATCACCTTACGATAGAGAAATTACTGTCTTTTAGGCAAATGAGAAGACTAGGGCTGAAAATGTTAACTCTATTGCCCAAAACAGTTCATCCAAAGAGAAGTTGAGCCAAAATTAGAACCAAGATTCTTCATTCCCAGTCCAGTGCTTTTTCACTTTAAATAGCATGTTTCCCCATCTAAGAACAAACCTTTTAACAAGTCCAGTGGGTTTTCATTTTGACTAGGACTCTCTTACTTTCCCACTGTCCAGATGTAAAGCAGATGTCAATGCATCACTGAATTTATCTGGTCACAGAGTTGACCATCACTACTCTCACCATATTATTTCAGAACATTGCCTCAACAACAAGACTCAGCTCACATTCCACATTCATTGGTCAAAGAAAGAAAAGAAAGTCTTCAGAGTTGCTGTTCCATCTGCAGCTCAGAAAATGGTGATAGTTCTCTGCTTGTAAGTTAGTTTCAAAAACAAAATAAGCCTCTGAGCTTTTGGCTTGCCCTTCCCCCCAGCAGGCTCCTTCCTGCTCTCTGCTCAGCATAACAGACCATTAAACATGTTGGGTCTAACATAATGACTCATATAGCATGTACACTCCTTCCCATCATGTTAATCACCAGTTTCTGAAATATACTGTTTGTAAGAAAGAAGAAATAATGTAAATCCTCATAATAAGAACCCTCAACTAAAGCGAATTTGTTTTCCCTGAACCTCAGCATTAAGAGAAAGAATTAAATGACAGTGAAATAAGCTAATGGCCATTCTGAAAAAGCAAGAAAAAAAAAGTTCAGCTGATGACATGGGATCAGGACACAGGAAATTATTTGAGAAAACCAAAAATAACAAAAATCCCAAATCCTGAGTTTGCCATTAAGGATGTGACCACTTGCCTACCAAGCTCATTCAGTTCAGTTCCGTTGCTCAGTCATGTCTAACACTTTGTGACCCCATGAACCGCAGCACACCAGGCCTCCCTGTCCATCACCAACTCCCAGAGTCCACCCAGACCCATGCCCACTGAGTCAGTGATGCCATCCAACCATCTCATCCTCTGTCATCCCCTTCCCCTCCTGCCCTAAATCTTTTTCCAGCATCAGGGTCTTTTCAAGTGAGTCAGCTCTTCGCATCAGGTGGCCAAAATATTGGAGTTTCAGCTTCAGCATCGGTCCCTCCAATGAACACCCAGGATTTATATCCTTTAGAATAAACTGGTTGGACCTCCTAGCTGTCCAAGGGACTCTCAAGAGTCTTCTCCAAAACCACAGTTCAAAAGCATCAACTCTTCGGCACTCAACTTTCTTTATAGTCCAATTCTCACATCCATACATGACCACTGGCAAAACCATAGCCTTGACTAGACGGACCTTTGTTGGCAAAGTAATGTCTCTGCATTTGAATATGCTATCTAGGTTGGTCATAACTTTCCTTCCAAGGAGTGTCTTTTAATTTCATGGCTGCAGTCACCATCTGCAGTGATTTTTGGAGCCCAGAAAAATAAGTCAGCCACCGTTTCCACTGTTTCCCCATCTATTTGCTATGAAGTGATCGGACCAGATGCCATGATCTTAGTTTTCTGAATGTTGAGCTTTAAGCCAATTTTTTCACTCTCCTCTTTTACTTTCATCAAGAGACTCTTTAGTAGTTCTTCACTTTCTGCCATAAGGGTGGTGTCATCTTTATATCTGAGGTTATTTATATTTCTCCCAGCAATCTTGATTCCAGCTTGTGCTTCCTCCAGCCCAGCATTTCGCATTATGTACTCTGCATATAAGTTAAATAAGCAGGGTGACAATATACAGCCTTGACGTACTCCTTTTCCTATTTGGAACCAGTCTTTTGTTTCATGTCCAGTTCTAACTGTTGCTTCCTGACCGGCATATAGGTTTCTCAAGAGGCAGATCAGGTGGTCTGGTATTCTCATCTCCTTCAGAATTTTCCACAGTTTATTGTGATCCACACAGCCAAAGCTTATTCACTAATTCATTAAATCACTCAAGCCGAGACAGGATACAGACACTGAGCAGAGAACCGGATGCCAAGATGA
Source organism: Bos indicus x Bos taurus (assembly GCF_003369695.1). Taxonomy (NCBI): domain Eukaryota; kingdom Metazoa; phylum Chordata; class Mammalia; order Artiodactyla; family Bovidae; genus Bos; species Bos indicus x Bos taurus. The sequence goes on from NW_020867172.1 coordinate 29,292, forward strand.
TAAAGAGACCATCCCAGGTCTTAAGGAGCTTCAGTTTTGATGACTGGGGGGAAAAAGTATTGCACTAGCCAGGACACTGCCTACAAAAGGGGCTAATTTCACCCAAAATGACCTAAATGAGCAAACAAAAGAAATGGATCTTCCAATGGCTTGAGGCACTTCTGGATTCAGATATTTAAACAACCAATAGAATTTTGTCTCTCGTCATCAAAAACTCTGTTTTCTTCCATTTTAATTTATGTTACTGTCAGTTTCTACACTCTGGTGGCACAATCACCTTCAGCCTCTCTAGCCTTATGTCCAACTAGTCTTGCAAAACCTGTGGAAAGGGAGAGTCCCTTTTCCAATAATTCCACCAAAAGTACTGAACTTGACTCATTGGGCTTGTGATATGCATCTTTTTCTGAATCATTCACTTTGGTCAAGAAGATGGCATTGCCAGTAGACCCACTCCTCACCAAGCAGGGAGAGTGGTCAGGTCACTTAAATCACATGAACTAAGAGGAATCAAAAAATAAAAGCTCTCTTACCAAACAAAAGGGAAATGGATGCTGTCCAGACAGAAACTGTACACATCCTCTGTAGCTGTATACACACCAGGGTGCAAAAGGTATTATAGGTCAGGGAAGCATGTGCAGAAGAACATGGTGGGACACAGAGGAAGAGAGCAGCTATCTCTGTCTATGGGAGGGAAAATCAGGAAAGGCTCCTTTATGTTTGAGCTGACCCTTAAAAGGTAAGCAAGTGCTTGCTCCACCGTGCAAGGAAGTTTGCTTCCCTGAACAAAGTACTGGAACCATGAAACAGCCCAGTCTGCTTGGGGGGATGGAGGAAATTCCTCCATTTTGTCTCCCCCCATCTCTGCTGTCTTCACATTCCACCTCTACCTGGAGGTCTCTACCTGCTCCAGGTCCTGAGCTGACACTCAGAGAAAAGTGATGTGTATCAAAGATCTTGTCTTCCTCAGCTGCAGAGGCTGAGTGTGGTCAAGCTTCTAGCATTAAAATCCAAAGCCACAGGGAGGAGAACTGAACTCCAGGGCTGCCCCTTGTGACACCTTCAGTGCCAAATCCAGAGATGAGATTTCTGTCTGGTTTCTTATTCCATGTCCAATTACAGGTAGTTTTTGAGCTGCTGCTCTGGACCAGACCACCTTCTAGGCACTGGGTATATGAGGTCTCTGCTCTCATGGAGGTTAATCTCCAGCAGGACCAGGGGCAAACAAATAAACCAATGCATAGGTTCATATTGATCTTGGGTGACTTCAGCCTGCAAACAGCTTGGAGTAGGGCTTAGGTTTCAGCCAAGAGATTAAGGTCAGGTTGCAGTGGTAAAAGAACCAGATCCTAGCCACAAGACCAGCAGTCAGGGACAAGGGCCCTGGCCCTTCGGCTTTGCAGAAATAATTTCCACAAAGATGGAAAGTTAGTGAAGCAAATGTTTATAAGAGGAAAAGAGTACAGTACGTATGATAGACACACAGGCAGACCTCAGAGGGAGAGTCCCCTGAGTCGCACCCTTGTGGCAATTTGAATACTTTTTATGGGGCATTTCTTCTGGTTGTCCTTTGGCCAGTTTTTTTTTGATTTGCCTGGTTCACAATCCATATCTGGTATATCTCAGGATCTTTCCATGTATGTGCATGCATCTCTCAGCAAAACATGGATTCTACCACAAAAGCCTATGGGTTTTTTTAGCATCACTCCCCTTTGACCTCCAAGGAGCCTTTCTGTGCACGTGTAGTCATGGAGGTTCTCTGACTTCAAGAATGAGAAATATGTGGTCTGGGAAGGACCCAGCCTCATCCCTTAACTGTTCCTGCTGTTCTCATCTTAGAGTTTCAGTCCATAGTAAATGAATCTCGACATGCTTTACCCTGGAGTGGGGGATATGCCATCTACCTCCTGCCTACAATATCAGAATATGCTAAGTTTTATAAGATAAAGCAGCTATGTATTCACCAGGGATTCACAGCTGAATTCACAGGGATTCAGGATGCTGCTTCTGCGCTAAGTCACTTCAGTTGTGTCCAACTCTGTGCAACCTCATAGATGGCAGTCCCCCAGCTCCCCATCCCTGGGATTCTCAGGCAAAACAACTGGAGTGGGTTGCCATTTCCTTCTCCAATGCATGAAAGTGGAAAAGTGAAAAGTGAAGTCGCTTCAGTCGTGTCCGACTCCTAGAGACCCCATGGACTGCAGCCTACCAGGCTCCTCCATCCATGGGATTTTCCAGGCAAGAGTACTGGAGTGGGTTGCCATTGCCTTTAAGTGAAGGAAAGAGCTGTTTTAGTCAGCATTAGAAAAGGGCTAAAGATCCAACTCTCAAAATGATACAGGTCTTTGAAAAAGCATCATCTCAGGCAGAAAGTGCACAAATTCCAAAAGCCCTGGGGTGAGAGCAAGCTTTGGCCTGTCTGAGGTCTAGAAAGAGAAATTCTCAGTCATAACCCTGAAAAATCAGAGCTTTAGGTTGGACCCCAATCCATAATAAGGTCCCAAGCTTTTGCCATCCCTTCCTCAAAAACAAGATTCTTGGGACTTCCCTTGCAGTTCATTGGTTAAAACTCCATACTTCCACAGCAGGGAACACAGATTCAACCCTGATCTGGCATAAGATCCCCATATGCTGTGGGGCATGGTTGCCTCTAAAAACAAGATTCCTTCTGTAAAAGCAATCTCTACCATGTATTAAGTATCTGCTATATTCCACGGATTGTGATAAAAATGTATGCATACTATCTCACTGAATCCTCAGAAAGTTAAATACTGTCATAGTCATTTTATAATCCAATAAAACTGAATCTCAAAGCAGTTGAGAGTCATACAACTGGAGAGGTAATAGCCCAAGATTTATATGGAGACCTCAACATCCATACTTTTCTCCCTTTTTTTACTAGTGGGATAAACTGTCTATATACTTGACTAAATGATGCAAAACATACTGGTATTTCCTCCCAAACATTAAATATGGAGATTATTTACACACTGACCTTTACTCCTAGTTGATATCAGGAAAAAAGTGTTAGAATAAATATTCAAAACTATAGGAAATTCTCTGTATTCAAAATCTAATAACAGTAAAATTGCATGCAAATGGATTACTGAGACACCAATGGAGAATGCACCCAGACATCACAAAACCACTGGTTCTTCAGCAATCCTATTTTGTTTAGCTTTATTCCAGAGAACAGCAAATTTGCTCTCTTCCATTTTAATACTAGGGAATAAGTTAAAAAAAATACACCAGGTATTTTAATATATTTCAAAGAACACATATCTTGAAAGGACACCAATGGCAGGTGAGGGGGAAATAGAAAGCTTATAGTCAACTAAAGTTTGGGAAATTCTGTACCTACTCTTAGAAGGATTCACAATGAACCTTAGGATATCAATAGCTATTAAAAGTCTTGAAATAAGGAAATCTCTTTCATTTTGCTTAATCCAAATTACCTAAACTTATTTAACTCCAAACTCCTCTTTCAATACCATGTGTACATATTCCCTGAACCAATATTCCTTAGAGTCCACTTGGAAAATGTTGATTGACAGTTAAGTTAGACAAATCTTTCTTCTACCTCACTCTGGAGGATTTTAGTAGTGGTGGCACTAATCTGTTCACACTTGACTGTATTCTTGCACTTGGTACCTTCTCTTGTGTATGCATGTGTGCATGACATACACACACATACATTCTGAACTTGGCTGTAGGACTTGCTTTAAAGGCAATAAGACAACACCAAATACAAGATGCAGGAGAAGACGTTAAAGTAACATGTGTCCCGCTGGCTCTCTCTTGATGCCCTTGTGTCTTATGATCACCACCATGAAAAGAAGCCCAAGCTAGACTCCTGGACCATGTGAGAGAACATGGAGCAGAGACAAACCCCTCCTGAGATCTCTCCTAGACCACTGGTCCAAGCCAACCTGGTAACTGACCCATGACATGTGAGTGAGTTCCATTTGAAACCAGCAAAAGAA
>NW_020867173.1:0-55913 GCF_003369695.1 Bos indicus x Bos taurus
TTTAAAAACAATAGAAGCTTATTCTCTCACAATTCTGGATGCCAGCAGTCCACAATAAGTATCACTGGGAATAAATCAGGGTGTTATCATAGCCACAGTTCCTCGGAGACTCTAAGAAAGAATTTGTTCCTTGCCCTTTCCAGGGCTTCCCAGGTGGCTCAAGTGTTAAAGAATCTACCTGTCAATGCAGGAGATGCAGGGAACACAGGTTCCTGGGTCAGGAAGATCCCCTGGAGAAAGAAATGGAAACCCACTCCAGTATTCTTGCCTGGGATGATCCCTTGGACAGAGAGCCTGGTGGGCTACAGTCCATGGGGGTCACAAAGAGTTTGACAGGATGAGCATACAGGAATGCATTCTTCTTCCAGGGCTCTTCTGGGGGCTTCTGATATTCCTTGGCACATGGCCACACCACTCTAGTCTTTGCTTCTGTCATTGCATTGTTTACATCACTTCTTCCTCTGTGGTAAAATCTCCTTCTGCTTCCCCTTATAATGATACATGTGATTGTATTTAAAGCTTATGCAATTTAAAGCTGATAACCAAGAAATCTCCCCATTCCCCATCCCAAGATCTCTAATTTAATATATCTATAAAATCCTTTGTGATATGTAAGGTAACATCTACAGATTCCAAGGATTAGGATGGGAACATCTTTTTATTTTCCCCATTGGAATTTGGGGAGGTGCTATAAGCAGCCATGGAGAAGGCAATGGTAACCCACTCTGGTACTCTTGCCTGGAAAATCCTATGGACGGAGGAGCCTGGTAGGCTGCAGACCATGGGGTCGCTAGGAGTCGGACACGACTGAGTGACTTCACTTTCACTTTTCACTTTCATGTACTGGAGAAGGAAATGGCAACCCACTCCAGTGTTCTTGCCTGGAGAATCCCAGGGACCGGGGAGCCTGGTGGGCTGCCGTCTCTGGGGTCACACAGAGTCGGACATGACTGAAGCGACTGAGCAGCAATAGCAGCAGCATAAGCAGCCAACCACAACTCATATCTATCCTCATTGTGTAGATTTTTCATTATTTCTAACATCACCCCTGAACTTGGAAAACTGTTAAAAAAAAAAAAAAAGTAACATGAAACATCTCATCATTTTTTTATTGATTACAAGTTGATATGACATTTTAGGCATACTGCATTAAGTAAAATATGTATTTGGAATAATTTTACTTCCTTTTCAGGATGGCTATTAGAAAATTTTAAATTGCATGTGAAATTAACATTTCATTTCTATTTAGCAGTTATCTAGAATGTTGTGTGTGTGTCAGATTAAATCACTTGATATTATAGATAAGTTGCTATTTTCTACAAAATAAATAATTATAATTTCTGAAATCTTCATACCAAGGAATTAAATGCTTAGTTTTATTTTATAGGTGTACTTTTATTGTAGTCCATATTGAATCAAACTGCTTACTGTTGCTTTTTTCATTTCACAGCAAACAAATCAACAGAAATTCATGTGAAAATCATTGACCACCATATGCTGCTCCAGCTTCCTTCAGCTCCTAATTCTAGAGCTTGACAACTAAAGCAAACCATCAGTACGAGCCACAGGCACTCACTGCCAGCCCTGACAAAAAAAATCACAAAAGTCGCCTCACAGGGGTGAGTGACAGGACTGATGGACAAACTCTTAGAACTGAAGGAAATAAGATAATTGGAGGAAGTTGACAGTTTTGTTTTGTTTTTTTTAAAGGTCATATTCTAAAGGGGGAAGGGTGGTGAGGAAAAAAGGGGAAATGTTTATGATGGGGAGAGATCCAAGGGAAGCTTGTAGGTGGAAGTCTTCCCAGAAAGGAAGTCTGAAATTTGAAGAGACTTGTTTGTAAGGTCTGGAGAAGAGTTGGAGAGGAGTGGTCAGAGGAGAAAACCTAGGAGGTTCTGACCAGTAAAGTCTTGAGAGGAAGAATGTACCTTCATATGCTGCTGCTGTTGCTAAGTCGCTTCAGTTGTGACCCACTCTGTGCGACCCATAGATGGCAGCCCACAAGGCTGCTCCATCCCTTGGACTCTCCAGGCAAGAATACTGGAGTGGGTTGCCATTTCCTTCTCCAATGCATGAAAATGAAAAGTGAAAGTGAAGTCACTCAGTCGTGTCCGACTCCTAGCGACCCCATGGACTGCAGCCTACCAGGCTCCTCCGTCCATGGGATTTTCCAGGCAAGAGTACTGGGGTGGGTTGCCATTGCCTTCTCCAAGTACCTTCATATATGTCATTCAAAATTTATTTATAATATTTCGTTTTTGAATGCAATTTGAGGTACAGAATGATGAAATGATTTTCCCAAGGTCACAGCAATATTAAATATCAAGTGTAAATTTAGATCTATCAATAGTGAGTAGGTTTCTTTTAGAATATTAAAGCCTGACTGAATGGTGAATATATGAGGGTGGAAAACATGACATGCAACTTGAGAAAATTTGGGTAATTTCAATGATAGGAGTCTGTGTGTGACTGGAGTTGGAGAAAGAGGAGGCAGGCCATGGAAGTGTTCGTACTTGAAACTATTTGTGGCAGCTATGGGAACACACCATGTCCAGAGAGCTCAGAAGAAATGGGACATTGGTTGGCCTTTTATCTAGTCAAAGTTTTGAACTTGACTGGTTTCCTGGCATCCCACTATATTTCTAGTAAGCGTTGACCTTTACATTTTTTGATAAGTGCCTGTAAGAAATGTAAGTCTAGTTATACTTCAAATCTCACACATCTGAAAAAAACACAGTGAAAACACGAGTTCAAGTTTTAGTTCACTGTCAAAATGAAGGTGTTCAAAGGACTATGCTAGCACACAATTAAGGTGACTTAAAAGGGCCATGACATCACATCAGCCTTCAGAATTCCCAACTACATACTTCTCAATTTATGCTATTCTTGTTAGAAATCATTTCATTACACCCAGAAACTTCTGGAGCTCAATGCTTTTTTTTTTTTTTTAATTCAAATGTTAGCATTGCCCTTGCTTCAGTGGACTCTTTTATCCTTGGGCTCTGAGATAAGTTATTTTATTGATGCCCTCCCCTGGCACACTATTGGTCTCTAATCACTGAAGCATTCAGTCCATAAGTAAATGAGAGTAGTGGCTGGATATAAGTGGAGAGAAGAAAATTCTATGCACTAACAGACTTGGCCCAGAAAAAATTTACAAATTCCAAATATGACTTTCATCCTTGCTGCTCTTTGGAAACCTCTTTTCATTAACTGCTTGGAGTTTTCCATATTCTGATTTCTCAATATCCTTCTTGACTTGTAGCTGTTAATCTTGCATTTCATTTAGCTAAAATCATGACACTTGATCCAGGCTCTCTCATTTCACCTCATTTCAATCAATCACTGTCTGTCTATAGAGATCATTTCATCCTTCCCCCAAAGTCTGAGGAAAAGAGAGCATTTTAAAGCATACATCCTTTAACTAAGCTCTGCTTCAAATCCCTTTTTGTTTTCTTAAAAATGTAATTGTCAGTATTTACATTTCTTCTTTTACCCTCTTCTATTTACTCTTTCTAAAGTCCTGATCATTTAAGCTTACTATTTATTTTAAATTTTGGCAAATCAATAAGAGAAATAACATATCATTATTAATTAAATTGATCTTTAGTTATATGATTGAAAATTTAAATATTTAGCACTCATTTCCTACTCTGTGAACTGTCTTTTGAATATTTATTAACTATAACTATGGATACATTATTATAAATTTTGCAATGTTTTTAAACTTGTTTATGTTGATGTTTTTGAACTGTGGTATTGGAGAAGACTCTTGAGTCCCTTGGACTGCAAGGAGATCCAACCAGTCCATTCTAAAGGAGATCAGCCCTGGGTGTTCTTTGGAAGGATGATGCTAAAGCTGAAACTCCAGTACTTTGGCCACCTCATATAAAGAGTTGACTCACTGGAAAAGACTCTGATGCTGGGAGGGATTGGGGGCAAGAGGAGAAGGGGACAACAGAGGATGAGATGGCTGGCTGGCATTACCAACTCGATGGGCCTGAGTTTGGGTGAACTCCCGAGGGACGATGATGGACAGGGAAGCCTGGCGTGCTGCGATTCATGGGGTCGCAGGGAGTCGGAGACGACTGAGTGACTAAACTGAACTGAACTGATGAATTAGCACTTATCATTTTTATGACAAATATGTTTGTTTGTGATATCTTACCAATGTGTAAGAAAAATGGTAAAAATTATAAAGGTTTAATTTTGTGCATCACGTTAGTCACCATTTCTCTTTGGGATATCTTCAAATATTTCTAATCTTAGAATGTCATTCAGTTCAGTTCAGTTCAGTCCCTTAGTCCTGTCCGACTCTTTGCGACCCCATGAATCACAGCACGCCAGGCCTCCCTGTCCATCACCAACTCCCAGAGTTCACTCAAACTCACATCTATTGAGTTGGTGATGCCATCCAGCCATCTCATCCTCTGTCGTCCCCTTTTCCTCCTGCCCCCAATCCCTCCCAGCATCAGAGTCTTTTCCAATGAGTCAACTCTTCGCATAATGTGGCCAAAGTACTGGAGTTTCAGCTTTAGCATCATTCCTTCCAAAGAAAACCCAGGGCTGATCTCCTTTAGAATGGACTGGTTGGACCTCCTTACAGTCCAAGGAACTCTCAAGAATCTTTTCCAACACCACAGTTCAAAAGCATCAATTATTTGGTGCTCAGCTTTCTTCACAGTCCAAATCTCACATCCATACATGACTACTGGAAAAAACCATAGCCTTGACTAGACGGACCTTTGTTGGCAAAGTAATGTCTCTGCTTTTGATTATGCTATCTAGGTTGGTCATAACTTTCTTTCCAAGGAGTAAGTGTCTTTTAATTTCATGGCTGCAATCACTATCTGCAGTGATTTTGGAGCCCCCAAAAATAAAGTCTGACACTGTTTCCACGGTTTCCCCATCTATTTCCCATGAAGTGATGAGACCAGATGCCATGATCTTAGTTTTCTGAATGTTGAGCTTTAAGCCAACTTTTTCACTCTCCTCTTTCACTTTCATCAAGAGGCTTTAAGTTCCTTTTCACCTTCTGCCATAAGCGTGGTGTCATCTGCATATCTGAGGTTATTGATATTTCTCCCAGCAATCTTGATTCCAGGTTGTGCTTCTTCCAGCCCCAGCGTTTCTCATGATGTATTCTGCATATAAGTTAAATAAGCAGGGTGACAATATACAGCCTTTTCCTATTTGGAACCAGTCTGTTGTTCCATGTCCAGTTCTAACTGTTGCTTCCTGACCTGCATACAGGTTTCTCAAGAAGTAGGTCAGGTGGCCTGGTGTTCCCATCTCTTTCAGAATTTTCCACAGTTTATTTTGATCCACACAGTCAAAGGCTTTGACATAGTCAATAAAGCAGAAATAGATGTTTTTCTGGAACTCTCTTGCACTTTCTATGATCCAGCAGATGTTGGAATTTGATCTCTGGTTCCTCTGCCTTTTCTAAAACCAGCTTGAACATCTGGAAGTTCACAGTTCACATATTGCTGAAGCCTGGCTTGGAGAATTTTGAGCATTAGTTTACTAGCATGTGAGATGAGTACAATTGTGCGATAGTTTGAGTATTCTTTGGCATTGCCTTTCTTTGGGATTGGAATTAAAACTTTTCCAGTCCTGTGGCCACTGCTGAGTTTTCCAAATTTGCTGGCATATTGAGTGCAGCACTTTCACAGCATCATCTTTAAGGATTTGAAATAGCTCAACCTGAATTCCATCACCTCCACTAGCTTTGTTCGTAGTGATGCTTTCTAAGGCCTACTTGACTTCACATTCCAGCATGTCTGGTTCTAGGTGAGTGATCACACAGTCGTGATTATCTTGGTTGTGAAGATCTTTTTTTTATTTCAGAATAATATATCATTAAATATTTTTCTTATTAATTTCAAATTTTGAATTCATGTAGAATCATTTTACTCTTTCTCATAATACCCAGTTTATCATAGGTAATGAAAACAGTAAATCATCTAGCTTAATTCATACTACATGTCACTAATTTAGAAGATATACATTTCTAAAATTAAATCATATTTGACAAATTTACTGATTCATTCTGTTAGACAAAGACAATAAGCATAAGAATGATAAGAATTGTTTATATTTTTATGCACACAATATAATATTTAATACTGTTAATGTTATGTATATTACATAATGGGCTTTCAATGACTTGTTTGCTGAATTGGATTACAAAATTGAGTTGTCACATTGTCAATGCCATTGTATTTTATTAATACTTTGCAGGATCTTCTTGAAACTATTCTTTTAACCAAGTCAAGTTATACATTATTCCTTCTATATTCTTTCTTATTTCTATCCAGTTTTGGACCATGTTGGCATAGTCTCCTCTCTGTTTCTCATTCTTGAATTTAACTGCCTTATTTCAAAAGGCATACTTTTCCCCAGTAATGTTGCTTCTGTCTGTCACACTTTGGTTGCCCACCATCTTCAGTCCTTAGTACTCATATCTGCATGAGATTTTTTTCTTTTTATGGGAATGGCCATGTCCATTAACAAATATGTCAGCCATCACTTTCCCCCAAATCACTATACTTCAGGCTTTCTGATATTACCTGTAGTAAGAAGTTCTGGGAGCCAGCACAGGAGGTCCTACCCATGACAAGGTCATGCAGAACAGATCTGATAGGCAAGGCAGATCAGGACTCAAGGGACTCCCTGGACCTGCTCGAACATCTACCCCAAAACCAAAGTCTGTCTGTCTACTGTTTATTATATTATGCCTTTCACCAACACTTCTGACATTAATAGGGGGCTATCCCCGACCACCTTTCTCTGAAGAAAATCAACTTAGGGCTCTAGTTATAAGTCTCCTGGGCATGAAAGGAATATTTCTATTCTAACCCCTCTGTTGGCATTCTAGCCTGCTTGACAGGTTTTTCCTTACTCTTACAACTAATGCACATGGTTGTTTACAACTTTCCAATCGTGAAAGGCACGGGAAGCCCAAGCATTCTAAAAGTCCTAATGAGCATAGAGCCCTTTGAGAGATGAAAAATTATTAGAATAGTATTTGTAAAGAGCTTCATTATTGGGCCAATGCTTGCTGCCAAGTTCACATATCCCTTATCCATTGTGCACCTGGGAGTGCATTAGTTAATGTAGTTGGAATGTAAGAAAAACAAGTAGTAGCCTTGGTATTAACCGTATCAGACCTTTGAGCTAATAAGTTCTTTCTGTGTTGTGACCCACTGCACCTTTGCTCTGTGAGAATGTAACTTTACTTAGTACTTTCTGAGGCTGGGAGAAATAAAGAAAAAATACTTTAAAGGAAAACAAGTTTTCTGGCTGATCAACCTTTATCAGAAAAGAGTCATGAAATGTTAACAGGCCACAGGGCCAGACATAACATAAGACCTTTGTTTATGAAAAGGTGTACAGAAAATGTCCTGGTTTTGATAAAGGTAAAATTGATGTAAAGTTGAGCTGACTCTGTATCTTTCACTTTGAGAAATGTGTAACTCAGAGTATAAAAGTTCCTTTTGAAAATAAAGCTGCAGATCCCACTTCACCAGAGCTCTGGTCTCCTTTCTTTCTTTCTCTTTCTGTCTCTCTTTCTTTCTCCCTTTTTTCAGGCTGAATCCCTGGAGCACAGAAGCCCTCTGAGTTCACTTTTTTGCCTGGGCTTCTAAGACCCAATCAGGAAGGCGCTCTGTGTCTTCACCTCACCGAGAGGGCAACTGAGGCCTCCATGAACAGAGCAAGTCCCATGTCAGGGGCTTTATTGGCTTTCTGTGTAAACCAAGGAGTATCAGCCTCTTTCTCTCTCCCTTATTCTTTCTATTTGTTTTTTATTTTTATTTTTGACCCCGGACCAACAGGTCCCAGTCCATTATAAGACCCGTGTCGTCTCTCTCGCCAATGCCGTTCATCCTGAGAGTTCCCCTGGATCCTGTTGGGCTGGACCCCAGCAAAGAACACAGAGATATAGTTGCTTGGTTAATTGTTTATTGACCATATATTTTATTTTATGAAAATCATTTTTAATAGCGTTAGCCCTAGCAAAGACCATTCCAAATTGGAAATTATTAAGCAGATTGTGTTTGCTAAGGAATGAAACCCCATACTCCATATATTGTATAAAAAAATAAAGGAAATAAAAGAATGGCAATGGAAGAAAAACAGTTTTCTGGTATTTGTCTTAATATTGGAAAAGAGCTGCATATGCAGTTAGATGGGCTTCCCTGATGGCTCAGCAGATAAAGAATCCACTTGCAATTCAGAAGACACAGGAGATGTGGGTTTGATCCCTGGGTCAGGTAGATCCTCTGGAGATGGAAATGGCAACCCACTCTAGTATTCTTGCCTTAAAAGAATCCCAAGGGCAGAGGAGCCTGCTGGGCGACAATCCACGGGGTCGAAAAAAGTCAGATACAACTGAGCACACACGCACACACTCACATGTAGTTAGATGATCAAACATTAATATATATATATATATATATATATATGTATTTATTTATTTATTTGTTTTTGGCTACATGGGTCTTCATTGCTGCCCTTGGGCTTTTTCTAGTTGTGGCAAGTGAAAGCTACTCTTTAGTTTCAGTGTGTGGGCTTCTCATTACTGTGGCTTCTGTTGCTGTAGACCACAGGCTCTAGGTGCATAGGTTCAGTAGTTGCAGCTTTTGTCTCTAGAGAATGGACTAAGTAGTTTTGACTTATGGGTTTAATTACTCTGTGGCATGTGGAATCTTCCCCGACTAGGGATAAAACCCATGTGCCTTGCATTGGCAGACTGATTCTTAACCACTGGACCACCAAGGAAGTTGCCAAATGTTCTTAGAGGATATAGATTGAGTTTATAATTTAAAACTTCCTAAAACAGAAATAGAGGATAGGGAGGAGGGATGGTCAGAAATGAATGCAAGAAACCAGATAAGAAAATAGTATAAAGATCTTGATAGAACACCTAGTGTTTCCTCCCTTCTATAATTTTTTTTTAAAAGAAATAGACTTGAAGAAGAATAAACAGGTGTCCATGTTGTTTTAAGACTGGTTAGAAGAAAAAGAATGACTCTGAGGCTAAAACTGTGTGGTAACACCATAAAACAAGATTTATAGATAGAACTGGGAGTGTGAGAGTTCACAGTTTTGCCTAAGGCCACTTCCATTGATCTTCATCCATACACCAGGCAAATACAAGTATTGTAGAAGTATTTCCTGCCTTGTATATCTCTGTAAGTTCACATTTTTGTATGAACTATATCATACTTTTTGCAGGAACTACAACATAATGTTTATGTTTAATAAGAAAGTTATAGACTAAAATGTCTCTCTATGGCTAATTAAAATAATAGTAACCAGCATTTATTAAACACTAACTGTAGGTCAGATATTATGGTAATATGCTAAGTCCTTAAATCATGTTTAATTTTATTCTCACAAAAATGCAGTAAATGTAATACACACTTTACAGATGAGGAGACTGGGATTTAAGGAGATCAGTATCTGGTGAGGGTCACACAAGTGTAAGTGATAGAGCTGGAAAGTGAGTGAGTCATCAATAAAAAGAATCTGATCACAGAGCTACTATAGGAGAAAACCCTGATATTAAGTCACCTTAGATCCAATTTCCAATATTCAGTTCCATTCAGTTCAGTCACTCAGTCGTGTCTGACTCTTTGCGACCCCGTGAATCGCAGCACACCAGGCTTCCAATATTAGCCATATCAAAATTGCTGGTTATGTTAAGAGTACTTATATATATTGTCATTGCAGCTTTACAGACTTAGTCTTTCACGCATGGACTTAATCATATTTACAAAACATTGCATATTTGTCTTCATTAGTAAGTGGTGTGTGTGTGTGTGTGTGTGCTTAGTCACTCAGTCATGTCCAACTCATTGCGAGCCTATGGACTGTAGCCCACCAGGGTCCTCTGTCCATGGGATTTTCCAGGCAAAATTACTGGAGTGGGTAGCCATTCCCGTCTCCCAGGATCTTCCCAATCCAGGGTTTGAACCCAGGTGTCCTACAGTGCAGGTGGATTCTTTACCATCTGAGACACCAAGGAAGCCCAGTAAGTGGCATACTAATAAAAATTTGCATTTTTATTGATGATTCACTCAAGTTCTTGACAATATTCATGTAAAAAGATGGAAATGATGTAGTTCATTGAATTAATTCTACATATAAAAGGTCATATCAGCTATCTGGATTTCATGAATAAATCCATAATCCCATGACCTTTGGATAACTTTATTTATTTAAGTGCAGAAACTAGTAAGCAATGTGAAATGGGTATCTTTGTGAAGAATATTGAATTAAGACTGAGACAGAGGAGGGAAGTGGGTGGGGGGTTCAGGATGAGGAACACATGTACACTCACGGCTGATTCATATCAACGTATGGCAAAAACCACTACAATATTGTAAAGTAATTAGCCTCCAATTAAAAAAAAAAAAAAAAAGACTGAGCCTGAGCCTGCTGTGCCATCAGGTTTACCTAAGTGGCAATACTTGATATTTCCAAAATTTAGAGTGATGGATTATTGAAATATAGTTCTGCTTTTTAATTATTTGGAGATTTTAAATGAAAGAGAGAGTACTGAATAGTAAAAGTGAAAAAGTGAAAATCTGTTGCTCAGTGGTGTCAAACTCTTTGCAACCCTATGGACTATAGGCCACCAGGCTCCTCTGTCTGTGGGATTTCTCAGGCAAGAACACTAGAATGGGTTGCCATTTCCTTCTCCTTGGGATTTTCCCAGTCCAGGGATTGAACCCACGTCTCCTGCTTAGTAGGCAGATTCTTTACTACTGAGCCACCAGGGAAGCCCTAACGAAGCGTAAAGAATGTATTAAACGTGAGACAGGTTTATGGGGATGATAAGGTTTTAACAAAGGAGAGGGGCAGGAGACTTTATCAGGAAAGTAAATTTGCACATTGCTTCATAGGAAATGCATAACAAGAAATTAGGGAATGGAAAGACAGTTTTCTTGGTTTATTTCTGTTAAAATAATTTTGACGTGCCACCTGGAAGTAACCTGTGTTCCCATTAACCTCTGCTCCCTTGCTACTGTTTGCAAACCTTTCAGATGGCCTTATGGTTAAAGTTTGCTTCTAAACATCCAAGATTGGAGAAAACAGCCTATTATATTCCCTTTGAGGATATTATTCAATTTGAAAAAGAAACCCTAAGAAAATCTCACTTGATGCCCCTCCTCTTTTATTGTTGTTCTGGTAAAATACACGCAACACAAAGTTAGCCATCTTAATCATTTTAAGTGCACATTTCAGTGGTATAAAATACAATCTGTATGTAATGCTGTGAAAACATCAGCACTGTTCAATGCAACTGTATGTCTATTTTCTTCCTGAAAAGCTGAAACTCTACTCGTCAGACAATAATCTCTTATTACTCCTTTCCTTATTCCCTGGCAACTGCCATTCTACTTTCAGTTTCTTAGAGTTTCCCTACTTTGGGTAACTTATAAAAGTGGAATCATGCAGTGTCTATATTGTGACTGATATACTGCACTTAGAATAATGTCCTCAAAGTTCATCCATGCTGTGACATATTTCAGAATTCCCTTCATTTTTAAAGCTGAGCAATATTCAGTTGTATGTATATACCACATTTTACTCATCTATTCATCCATTAATGGACACCTGGGTCGTTGCTGTATTTTAGCTACTGTAAATAATACTGCTATGAAATATCTTAAGATCCTGCTTTCAGTTATTTTGGGTATATACCCAGAAATGGAATTGCTGGAACATATATAAATTCTATTTTCAACTTTTTGAGGACCTGTCATAGTTTTTCACAGTGACTTTTCCATTTTACATTTCTCATTGTAGTGTGTATGGATTTCAAATTCAAATCATAGCCATCTTAATGGGCTATTAAGTATCTTATTGTATTTTTTATTTTCATGTCCCTAATAATTAGTTTTGGCCACCTCATGCGAAGAGTTGACTCATTGGAAAAGACTCTGATGTTGGGAGGGATTGGGGGCAGGAGGAGAAGGGGATGACAGAGGATGAGATGGCTGGATGGCATCACTGACTCGATGGATGTGAGTCTGGGTGAACTCCGGGAGTTGGTGATGGACAGGGAGGCCTGGCGTGATGCAATTCATGGGATCGCAAAGAGTCGGACACGATTGAACTGAACTGAACTGAATAGTTACTGTTGTTGAGCTTATCATGTGGTAACTGGCCTTTTGATATCTTTAGAGAAATGCCTTTTTAAATCCTTTGTCCACTTTTGATTTTTCTTTGTTGTTGTTGAGGTTTGAAAGTTCTTTACATATTCTGGATATTAAAGACAGGGAAGCCTGACGTGCTGCAGTTCATGGGGTTTCAAAGAGTCAGACATAACTGAATAACAAAATCCCTCATATATGACTATTAATTATTTTCTCTCATTCTGTGGGTTTCACTTTTACTGTTAGTATCTTTTAATGAAAAGTATTTCATGAAATCTAGTATGTCTATTTTTTCATTTGTTGCCTGTTGCCTTTGGTGTCAAGAAAGCATTGCCAATCTCATGGCATGAAGCTTTTGTCCTGTTATCATCTAAGAATTTTTTAGCTTTCATTTTACATTTAAGTCTTTGATTCATTTTGAGTTAATTTTTGAATATGGTATTAGACAAGGGTCCAACTTATATTTTTGCATATGGATACTTGGTTTTCCCAACACTGTTGAAAAGACTATCTTTTTGCTAGTGAATTGTCTTGGGACCCTATCAAAAATCATTTAGCCATATATTTTAGGGTTTAATTTTTGGATTTTTTATTCTGTTTCATTGACTTATATGTCTGCCTTTATGCTAGTACAACACTGTCTTAATTACTATAACTTTGTTGTAGACTCTAATATCAGGATCTAGATACCAAGTTTTTTCTTCTTTATCAAGATTGTTGTGAGTATTCAGAGTCCCTTGAGATTCCACATGAATTTTAGGATTGACTTTTCTATTTCTTAAGAAAAACATTATTGAGATTTTGGTAGGAATTGTATGAATCTATAGAGTGCTTTGGATAAATATTGATATCTCAGAACTACTGTCTTCTAGTCCATTAATATGTTTCCATTTGTTTATATTTTCTTCACTTTTTTTCAGCAATGCTTTGTAGTTTTTATTTTATAAGTCTTTCACTTCTTGCTTAAGTTAACATCTAAGTATTGTGTTCTTTTTGATCCTATTATAAATTTAATTGTTTTCAATATTTCTTTTCCAGATTGCTCATTGTTAATGTATTTAAAAATGCAAATGATTTTTGTGGGTTGATTTTATATCCTGTTGAATTTATTTATTAGTTCTAATTGTTTAATGGAATCATTAGGATTTTCCTATATATAAGATCATACACATATAAATATATACCTCTTCCTTTCCACTGTTTTAATTTTTATAATACAAATTTCTGAAATTTTATAGTTTTACTTCCATTGTTTGTTTTTAATTTCATCGTACTGTGTTCAGAAAAAGTATTTTATATGCCTTTTAAAATCTATTGAGACTTAATCTGTGTCCTAACATATGTTCTATCTTGGAAAACTGCTCTATGTACCGTTGAGAAGAATACGCATGCTATTGTTGTTAGATGGACTGTTCTGTATATATATTCTATCTAGGTTTACTGTGCTGTTTAAGTCTTCGATCTCTTACTCATCTTCTGTCTGGGAATTTTAACCATTATTGAGGGTGAAGTATTAAATCTCTATTATTATATAGTTGTTTATTTCTCTCTTTAGTTCTGTCAGTTTTTCTTCATGTATTTTGATGGTCTGTTATTGGGTGTGTAAATGTTTATAATTTTTCTTTCTTCTTGCTATATTGAATATTTTGTTAATAGATACTATGCATTTTTGTCTCCTGTAACCTTTTCTTGTGTAAAGTCTTCTTTACCTCATGTTAGGCTTACCAGGTAGTTCAGTGGCAAAGAATCTGCTTGGCAATTGCAAGAGATGCAGTAGACATGGATTTGATCCCTGGGTCCGGAAGATCTCCTGGAAGAGGAAATAGCAACCCATTCCAGTATTTCTTGCCTAGAAAGTTCCATGGACAGAAGAGCATGGTGGGCTACAGTCCACGGGATTGCAAAGAGTCTGATAAAACTGAGCATGCACCTCATCTTAACTCATATTAGCATAGCCACTTCTGTTTTGGTTATTATTTGCAATGGAATATATTTTTCCATCCTTTTACTTTCATTCTATTTGTATCTTTGGATCTAATTTGTGTTTCTTATAGACAGTATATAGTTTGATCATGTGTTTTAGACATTCTGGTCATCTTTGGGTTTTGACTGGAGAGTTTAATCCATTTACTTTTAAAGTAATTACTAAAGGAAGGACTTAAACTCTGTAATTTTGCTATTTGTTATCTGTATATCTAAAGCATTTTTGTCCCTCGTTTCCTGCATTACCATCTTCTTTGTGTTTAGTTGATTTTTTTTTTTTTTTTTGGTACTGAAATATCTCAATTTCTTCCTCCTTTTTTATGTTTATTCTGTGGCTCTTTTCTTTATGGTTACTATTTGATATACCCTAAACATTCTAAAGTTACAACAGTTTAATCTGAATTTATACCAGCCTAATTTCAATAACATACCAAAACTTTGATACTTAATAGCTCTTTCCTACTCCTTTTAGTTGCCAGTGTCCCAAAGTTACATCTTTATAAATTGTGTGCTTCTGTGGGACAGTTTGCCAGAAATAGGATTTTGGATTTGACTTATTATTATTATTTGTATTAGTACTTTGAATATACTGATCCACAATCTTCTTGCCTTTAAAATTTCTGATGAAAAACTGTTCATATTCTTATTGATGATCCCTCATATGTGGCCAGTTGCATCTTTCTTGTTGCTTTCAGGACTCTCTATCTTTGGAAAGTTCATTATGTATCTTGATGTGGGTCTCACTGAGTTCAGCTCGGTTGGAGTTTATTGAGTTTATTGGATGTTTTAATTCATGTTTTTACCAAGTCTTCTTCAGTGGTTCTCTTATGTTCTTCTCTCTTCTTTTCCTGGCACTTCCACAATGTATATGATGTTCCATCTGCTGGTGTCCCACAGGTTGCGTAGGTTATTTTCACTTCTTTTTTTCTTTCTATTCCTCAGACTCAAAAAGTTATTGTCTTATCTTCAAGTTTACTAATTCTTTTCTTTTTTCCATTTGCTCAAATCTGCATGTTAATCCTTCTAGTAAATTTTCCTTTTCAATTATTATACCTTTTAGCTCTAGAATTTCTTTTTGGTTACTCTTTAGGGTTTCTGTCTCTTACTGATATTCCTTCTTTTCATGCATCATTTTCTTTACTTTTTCTCCATGTTCCTTTGTTCTTTCAAAATTTGTAAGATAATTATTTTTAAGTCACTGCCTAGTAGATATGCCACCAAATCTTTTTCAGAGACAGTTTCTATTGATATTTTTTCTTTTGAATGGAAAATACTTTTATGTATTTTGTATGCTATGTAATTTGTTGTTGTTGAAAAATGGACATTTAAATCTGATAATGTGGTAACTCTGAAAATCAGATATTTCCTCTACCTCAGGGTTTGCTGGGTTTTGCTTTTTTTTTTTTAATAACCTGTCTCTGTGATGAGAATCATCCTGAGAGAGAAAAGTAAGATCTCAAGTCTATTCTGAGCCTGTACCTTTACTCCAGGTATGCAAAGTCACTTTCTAATTTGTCCCATTTATGAAGTCTCTTTTGAATGCTATAGGTTTTACAACTGGCCTCAAAAAGGAAAAACAAAAATCAATGAAAGGGAATAAAAGTGCCCTCCTGAAAGTCACTTTAGCCAGGTTGGGAGGGGACTACAACAATGCGGGGAGCTGCAACAATGGCCATTTGCCTCTTTTTCTGTATCTCTGAGGTAAAGGCATCAATCAGCAACCAGAACAGAGATCCCCAATATGTAAAGGACAGAGTGCTTTTTTCTCTCTTTCAAGATTTGTGCAGGCTGCTCCAGCAATACCTATACAATACTACACACAGCAGCAACACCTACCATGGTGTGTGTGTGGAGGAGGGTGGGGAGGGTACCCTTAGCTGCTATTGTGCTAAGAGTTGAAATTAGCTGAAATTAGCCAGTTTACCCAGAGAAGGCAATGGCACCCCACTCCAGTACTCTTGCCTGGAAAATCCCATGGACGGAGGAGCCAGTAGGCTGCAGTCCATGGGGTCTCTAAGAGTCGGACATGATTGAGCGACTTCACTTTCACTTTCCACTTTCATGCATTGGAGAAGGAAATGGCAACCCACTCCAGTGCTCTTGTCTGGAGAATCCCAGGGATACTCCAGTGCTCTTGTCTGGAGAATCCCAGGGATGGGGAAGCCTGGTGGGCTGCCGTCTATGGGGTTGCACAGAGTCGGACACGACTGAAGCGACTTAGCAGCAGCAGCAGCAGCAGCAGCCAATTTAACACTCAAGATTTTCCCTAGATATTGCAAACCTTCAGTAGACTACAGAGTTGTAAAATCATTAAATTAGACAGGTTTTGCAAGTGCAGTTTTTGCCTACATTGAGACACTATTTCTTGGTACTTGCTACTCCTCTATCTTCCTAGAACCCTTCTACTTGATGTTTTAAAATAGTTACAGGCGATTTTAATGGCTGAACTTTTAAAATTTTTAAATAAATTCAATGAAAATATAATAAAATGAAATATCCACAGACTTACTCAGCTACCAAAGTAAAGGAAGTGAATCAAAATAGGATAATTATATTTATTTTCATTATATGCTTAAGAATTTATATATCAGTAAAATGATTTTTAATTGTTTTCACTTAAAAGCCATACTTCTTTTACCAATGGTGCAGGGAATTATGAATTTTTATAATCAGTGAAAATTAATACATATGTAATGGAGAAAATATTGAATATAAATTCTCAGTTTGAAATTTTATCTTGTGTTTTTCTCATAAATTATCATCAACTTATCACTGAACTTGGATTAATGTAGAAGAAACATTTAAACATTTAGCAGTTGCCTTTTTTGATTCAGTAATTCAGTTACATCAAGCATGATCGCTTTTACTAAGTTTACTCCTTCAATCATTTTCCTGTTGAGATATAGAACAGTCTCATTTACCTAAATGTGCTTAGAAAGTTTTTATCCTGAGTCAAAAATAGTGATCATCTCAGCCTGTGTTATTATACTGACAGGTTGGCAACTTTCAAACCTGCAGAAGGTATTTTAAAGAGTCATTTATTTTTCATTCATTTACTCATGACACATTTATTTACTTAAACAGTTAATAAGTACCTGTTATATATAAGCTGCTGTTTGTAGTGCTATGGACATAGAAAGAGATCAAGACATGATATTTGCTTTCAAGGAACTTCTAGACCAGTAATGAGAAGTAAAGCTGACTACAAAAACTAGCTTATCAAATTATCACCCATTAATTTCTGTTTTCTGTTAGATACCAGTATAAGACTCAATAAAGGCTAGAAAGAAAAGGCTATTAGTTTTATATATAAGGTCAGGAAATACTTCATAGAGAAAGCAACACTAGATGTCTTAAAAGATAAGTGAGCACAGTAGAGAAAGGGATTGGTGTATTGAAAAGCAATATGAAGAGATACCATTCTAAATAAAGGGACTTAGAATGGACAAAGACAAAGAATCAAACCATGTGACAGTTAGAGAACTGTATGTTACTGGCAATGGCCAGAATGTAGGTCATGAGGGGAGTCATGGTAAGTACTATGACTGGAGACATAGGCAGGGCTCAGGACATGTCTAACCAAGGTGTTTGCATTTGTTGTAGCAATACATAAAAACTTTAATGTATGGAAATACAATAAACATATTTGCAGTCCAGAAGATATCTAATCCCTATAGTACTCTGGGTACTGTGAAATTCATATATGTGAAGCTTAGAGATGTATGTCTGAGAGTAAGATTCAGTTCAGTTCAGTTCAGTTCAGTCACTCAGTCGTGTCCGACTCTTTGCGACCCCATGAATCACAATATCGCAAATCTGAGTGCTTGGGTTGGCCCGTTTATCTTTCTTCCCCATTGAGATTCAGCACTTGTCTTGCAGGGAACTGGTGTCCAGCTCTGCTTTGTTTATGGCTTTCTAGATGATTCCTTCCACTAGAGATGTCTATTTCTAGTACAAGGTAACATTTTGCAGCTAGCTATACATTAAACCATTTTAAGGACTTTCTTGATTTTGCTTCACTGTAGAATGAAAACATCTCAATGTGTTGATTTGGCTATTTTAAACCTAAAACTTATTTCTCTATCTTTTTAAAGCATATATTTGTGGTTTGTTTTAAAAAACAAAGTGATATCCAACTGTTTTAATATTAAAAATCTTAATTTTGACAATATTGTAAATCTTAATTTAAAAATGTATAGTCTTAAGTTTTAACTTTCCCCCAATAATTCTCCCCTTCATAGGCAATGGGTTTAATTCTTTTACTTATTTCCTGGTGTTTAAATATATTTAATAAATGTGTTTTGTTAGCATTTACTATTGTTTTTAATTCATAGATTAAAATTCTTTATTAATGCACTGCCCTGATGGCTGCAGATTTAGTGGTGTACCATATTTTCTCAATATTAATTAAATCATTTATCAGTTTTCACAACAGATGACTGCCAGTTCAGGCTATCTGCAATCTAAGGAGTTTACTATAAGAGCATTTCTTTTTCTGTATACTGTTTCTTGCATCAAGTTTCACTTGTATAATATTTCTTTAAATAGACTTGATTAAATAAAATCATAGACTTGATTATTTGAAATATTTAATTAGATTACCTATTCATTAATGTCTCTAATTTTTCATAAACTCTTTCCTTCCTGCTTTCATTTTCTAACTATACTCTGAGGTGGTTCTTCTCTCACCATCTTTTATATCTCACCTTTTTCCTTGATGGGATCTATTATTTTTTGAATTCTATATCTTGATTTGATTCACTGGTTGATTAGTTGATTGGTAATTCCTTATTTCCTCTGTGCATACCTTTAAGTCCACACTAAGGAGGGTATTTTCATGAGTTCCTGTGTCTGATTGTATTTTATGTTTTTATTAAACCTTTATTCTACCTTAAAATTTAAGTTTTAGTTAGATATTGAAAATTATTTGTTCCCTCATAGCTTTAGTAGCTTTTAGTCAGTGTGGCTAGTGAAAAATCTGTCATTCTGAATCCTGTTCTGAAACATAGTGATGTGATGTGCTTACTGTGTGACATTTCAAGCTAGATATTTCTTGGATAGTTTATTCTGTTACTTCCTTGATAATTTCTTTCACTTTCCATTTTCCAATGTTTTCTAGAACTTTATTAACTCACACATTAGGCCTCCTATATCAATCTTCTAGGCCCTCATCTTTAGTTTTCTCTTTTCTCTTATTTATTTTTCTTTTTGCTATAATACATATGGAAGATTGAAATATCTGCACTTACAGTTTAAGCCATAATAATAAAATGAATATTCTTGTACTAATCTCCCAAAGTAAAAATAGAGCATTCCAAAAAACTCAGAAGCATTTGATATTTCACTTAAGAAATATATACACTTGAGGCTAAATAAATTTATATATCATTTTAGTTATAAGCTTTTTTTCTTTTTTTTTGAGTAAATATTCTTTGGAAAATGTATTTTTTTCTGTTTTACCATGCTTAAATGGTTGACTACTTTCCTAATATTGAAACAAGACTATATTCATGATACAAATTCAACATGATATCTTTTATATATTGTCCTTTGGCTTAGTAATATTTTGTGTACAAACTACACAAAATATTACTAAGCTTCAATATTCATGGGTAAGATTCATTTGTAATTCTTTTTTTCTTCTACTATGTCTGTTTAAGTTTGAAAACAAGTCAAGGAGTGTTCTCTCTTGGCCAGTTCTCTGAGAGTGTTAATATAATGTTGTGTGGTAACTTTATAGTGTCAATTTAAGCTATAACTACATTTCCCAGAACTCCCTTCCCTTTCTGGTTCCATGTAAGAGAAGGCCATGGGAAAAATTTGTGTGGACTTTAAAAGAGAAGATTTGGTATCTACCATTATGCTCAAGGTCAGCATTAAGTAGCAAGCACCATTGCTGCCTGCATGTAGTTTTCTTGATTAACTTGCTCACTTTATTGGGCTCTCTGCTCTTTAACTGTCTGTACTTCATCCTCCTCCAGTTTCTCTGACTCCTGAGCCAGGTGCATGCAGCTAAGGGCACTAATATCTGCTATACAAGATTGAAACTGGTGAGAGGCAGAGATGGGTTCCATATTGTCCTTGTGTGTTCCTGTTTATCCACCTAGTTCTAGATGAGCCTCTTTCTCCTCCTTCATGTCCACCTATTATCTTTCCATTTGCCACCCATGTAGATGTACAGTGACTTCAATCCCATTGCAATTTGCAAAGGTAACAGCTTTCCATGGACCTTTTTTTTTATACTTCAAAAGATGTTAATTCTTTTTAGAGAAGATTTAGGTTCACAGCAAAATTGAGTAGAGGTTACAGAGATGTTCCATATATCCCTTACTGCCACTCATGTATATCCTCCCCCTTTTTCCATATATGTTGTCTTCATCTTCCACAATTGTGTAAGAACTGATTAGTCTGTTCCATGAGGTTACAGCCAGTGCAGTCACTCTAAGCACCATATTCAGAGGTGTGCTCATGCTCAGTTGTCATTTTGAAATTCGTGAATAATTTTATTTTTGAACAGGTGTTGTGTAAAGTCTGACAGGACAATGGAGCATGACCTAGGTGCTTAAAGCCTTGACTGACATGTGCATCTGCCTTCTTTGGAGAAGTTCTTGGCTGTCCACTTCTTGGCCCTGCCCAGTGATGGCTGCTGTCCTCTAGACCCCTCAGCCCCCTGGGCATGAATGTGGGAAGAGTCAAGGTCAAGCACAGGCACCCCAAGCGTTAGGTTACGGGGCTGGCCTCAGGAGCCTCTGAGGATCTGCATACAAATGTAAACACACAAAATGTATTTGGGGAATGTCAGATGCTAAAACTCGCTCAGCCATTCTAACGCATGCACAAACTTCGAAGTACAAGAGAGTTAACACTCCTCGGGATAAAAAGGGGTCTTGACCAATAAGGATAATAGGACAGCTAGTAAGTAAACACTTATTCAGTTCCTAGGTGACTCCTCAAGAAGTCCCCATTTGAACTGAGCCCAGGTGTTTTCTCAATGACCATCCTGGGGTTGGGTTTCCTTCTTTTTCTTTTTACTTTTCCCAGTGCCCTACTCAAATCCTTTGAAAATCATTTTCCAAAATAAACTATTTTGTAAACCCTTGTCTCACACTTTCCTTTTTGAACCAAACCATTTTAACAAAAATTGTATTAATGGAAATGCTAAGGCATAACCACACAAAACAGTGAAAAAATTCTTCAAATTTTCTAAAACCATTTCTTCACATGAATAGTTTTGAGAATGCATAATATATATTTATTTTTTAAAAATATGTACTTTCTACCTATTTTGTAAAATGTACTAAGTACATCCTTTAGATCAAGTTTATTAACTTTGCTATCCAAATTGTTTATATCAGTGTGTCAGTAGTATTCTATCAGTAGTATTCTATCCATCATTTTACAAATATGTGGGAGAAGTATGTATTTTAGTGGTCACAGTTGTGGTGGGGGAGCTGTTGTCATTTTGTTAGTGTAGGAGTTCAGTGGTGCTAAACATTCTTACAATGCCTAAGGAAGTGCCCAACAATAAACAGCTGTACCAAATGCTAACTGACTGAACTTAGAGTCTAGATCTGTTTTACCTACACAAAATATCTTCTCCGTGTGTTTGATGTACACTGAGTTGTCAAAGCATGCAATTATCATGAAGATTAAGGGAAGATAAAGGCAACACTGAGGAGGCAGAGTCAGAAGCTAACTGGATTATTGGCGAACCCACTGTAGGCTGAATCAACTGATTCAAAATCTGTTCTCATTTGTACAGCTGGTTATTTGTGCTAGTACATTTCCTTACTGGATAAGCCCATTTAAGATGGGTTTCTAAACATATGTAGTAGCTACAAGAGACCTAAAACTTCAACAATTTTTTTTTATTATGATTGTCTATATTATGGTGTTTTTTTTAGCATGAATGATAATCCCCTCATTATATAATCTATAAATAAAATGCAAAAAGCATAATACTTTTACATTTATTTTAAATAAGATTTTTGAATAAACTTTATAAACAAAGTGAAATTCTATTCTCTAGTTATATAATTATATACCTACTGATAATCACCATTTTTAAACACTGCATAGTTGAAATGAGTATTAAATTTTTCAAATGCTTATTCAGCACTGAGATGATGACATTATCATGCTTAAGAGATTCTTTTATATTTTCTAATTCTAAAATGAATTTTGTGAGTATTATGTGTATAATACTCTTTTAAAGTATTATATAATTCAGTTGATGGGCTTCCCAGGTAGCTCAGTGGTAAAGAATCTGCCTGCCAGTGCAGGAGATGCAGGAGACAAGGGTTTGATCCTTGGGTTGGGAAGATCCCTTAGAGAAGGAAATGACAACCCACTCCAGTATTCTTGCCTGGAAAATTCCATGAACAGAGGAGTCTGGCAGGCTATATTCCGTATGGTCACAAATAGTTGGATAAGACTGAGCAACTGAGCATGCATGTATAATTCAGTTGATAGCTTTCTATTTGCTATTTTTTAAATCTGTTGCAGAGTCATAAATGTTTTTTAAAAAAACCTGTATTTGTAATGTTTGGTAATGGATTGAGCTGGTTTTCATGCATTCTATACCACGAAAAGTTTAAGTAGCATCTGAATTTTCAAAATTACTATAATTGTGTATTTTCATAACTTAAAAGTATCCTTTATATATTTCATGATCCTATGTCTATTTCTTAAATTTATTTAATTTTCTCATTTTTCTTAATTATAATTGCAAATCTTTCTCTGTTGTGTCTTATTTATTTTAAAGACCCTCATCTTGCATATATTTTCTAGTACTGTTTTTTTATGTCTTTTTCTTTATCCCATGTCTGCAATTATTTTATTATTTATACAAAAATATAGTTTGTATTATATATACTGTTATGTTTAGCATCATTCATTATTAGTATATCTTTTTATGAATATGCAATAACTTGCTATTTGCTTATTTTGAGTTATTTATACTATTTCTAAATTTCCTCTCTTTTTACTATTATATATCACTGTGATAAATATCATTAGAAATTCTTGTGAATTTCTCTGATTACTTCCTGAAGGTAAATTCTTGTAAGAAAAATCACTAGGCTAAATACTTTCCCTCTTGCTCTCTTTCTTTCTTTTTATAACTTTTTATGAAACAAATAAATTGCCTCTTATGAAGTTTGTACAGTATCTACTGGTATACATTTATAAGTTTGCTTTTGAACCATATGGAAAAAAATAGATAATATTTTATCTTTTTCCAACAATCACTCATTAAAAATATAAATGTAAGTGGATGACCTTGTATTCTCTTTTTGCAGTTTATAAAATCAATTGAAAAACATCTCTAAGCTATTGAGTTTTAAAATTCTCTTAATGAGGAGGAAAAAATGGATATGAAAATAATAAATTTCTAAAGATTTTGGTGCTATGCACAGCAGGAATAATTTAAGTGATTTAGCACTGTTATAAACTTTGAACTCTTAACTTTTCTGTAATGTCATTCTTTAGCTTTGTTAGAGGAAGGGAAACTTAACTAGAGTTGTTCATGCTTTCACTGAGATATGAAAAGGAATATCAATAGGGAGAAGCGGAATGAGGCTTTCTCCATAAATTTAATAATCTCTCTCCTTCTGATTTTCAGCTTCTTTTTCTTGTCAAATTCTCTGTAGCCTCCAAGGACACTCTAACTAGTAGAAAAGCACATATCAACAAAGTTTAGAATAGCAAAACAACTCTTCTGACCTCCAGTTTTGTATATTAAAATAGTTGATTAGATGAAGGAATATGATTTTATGGTATAAGCTCACCAATTGTTTATATTTTTGTGGTCTAAAGAAATATAGGACGATATGAGCCATTGGCTTTGGAATTAGAAATAGCTGTATTCAGATGTGTGTCTGCTAATTAGTCTCAGGAATATGTAAAATAGTAGGATGAAAATTTATATAAATTTACTTCTAAACTTTTTTACTATTTATGTTAATATGTTTCACTGTTCAGCTGAGGTGTGTGTATTTGTGCAGGATTTAGTTGCTGAGTTATATCTGACTTTTGCCATGCCATGGTCTGTAGCCTGCCATGGAATTTCCCAGGCAAGAATACTTAAGTTGGTTGCCATTTCCTACTCCAGAGGATTTTCCTGACCCAGGAATTGAACCCCAATCTCCTGCATCACAGGTGGATTCTTTACTAGTGGAGCCACCTCGTAACACCACAGCCTTTTTTTTTTTTTCTAAAGGAGAAAACTTACTGAAGGGAGGCTTCAGGTTTCAGATTTACTCTCCATTAGCTATATAACCTTGAATAAGCTACTTAATTCTTTTTTGTTCTATGCATCACCCATCTTCTTTCCTATACTGGCCAGTTGAAGAAATTGCTTGAGTAAAGTGAGCTTTATTCCTGGAGCAGATTCTTTATCTCTTCCAGACCTTTTATTATCCCCTAGCTAACCATCTCATTATGTGTACTGCTAAGGTCAGAGAAAGGATGTCAAACAGCAAAAACCTCCTTTGTCTTTCAGTATCATTACCACACATGGAGTATATTCTTTATACTAACCTACCACATATTTAAATTTCTTTCTTTCGTCTGTCAATATTGGTGTAATAGCAGTATGAAAAATTTTAAAAATTGTATACCAGTCTGCCCAGAACATATGTCAAACTATTACTGCAAAGCACTGGGTGATCCATTCCCCACGAGAAATCTGTATTGAATCAGAAACTCCCTGGAGCTATGAATATTTTGTTTTGTTTCAGTAGTTTTTCTTTGTATTTTCTTTTTTCTTTCATAATCTTTACTTGGGAAAATTTTGCATTGAATTCACAATCAGCTTTATTCTATTATTCCCAAGACAATAGTAGAAATGAAACAAAATGTATAGCCAGCATATTGTTGATACACAGTTACAGTAATGTTGGTGAATGTGTCGTTTACATGCCTGACAGATGTTTGCCTTTGTGATTATTTAGAATTATATTTTACATTGCTTTTCTGTAATGTCTATTAACAGGAAGCTGAGAACTGAAAATTTAACTATGAATAAATTTTTCACAAGTAGAAGAAACAAGTGATGTTGTTTTTAATCTCTATTATTATAAATTACGTCTGATTCTGACAATAAATGATAGTTAGAAGTCGATCATCTGACTCTCCATCACCTTTTAAAGATGAGTCCTTTATAACCCTTCTTCACCAGCCACCACCCCCTATAAAATCTTTTCTCCTTCCTCAGTAAATTGTATTTTATGTACAAACTATATTATTTGTTTTCAAACTATTATTTACTACTCATGCTAAATATGTTTCCACTGTTCAATTGATATATTTTTATTACTGAAAAATTATTGTTTATTTGAGATGGAAAATATCTTCTTTTTCCCATTAAAGTTAATGGAGATATATACAAACAGACACATATACATACATACACATAAACATGTACATACATATATATATATATATACACAACATTTATAGACATATGTATATGTGTATACTACAGAAGGGAATGGCAACTTATTCCAGTATTCCAGTATTCTTGCCTGGAGAATCCCATGGACATATGAGCCTGATGGGCAAAATCCATGGGGTTGCGGGGAGTTGAACAGAACTGAGTGACTAACACACACATTTGTGTGTACAGACAAAATTTTAAGGTACCAATAAAACTTGCTAACTAAAAAATGTATATAAATTTACTCCTAAGAAATTCAAAAGCCAATATAAGTTTATTGTCTATAAATATAACTTCCTTATTGACTATCATAAATGAATCTTTAGATTAAATATCAATTGTTATTATATTCCATAAATATCATACTGCATGCATAAAGTTGCATAATATACATGTAAAAGGCATTTGTATAATTGTTGATATAAATTTCAAATACATCATATAAATGATATATGAATCTTTACATTCTGTATTAAAATTTGAGAGTTTCAGTTCAGTTCAGTCTCTCAGTTGTGTCTGACTCTTTGTGACCCCATGAACCACAGCACCCCAGGCCTCCCTGTCCATCACCAACTCCCGGAGTCCACCCAAACCCATGTCCATTGAGTCGGTGATGCCATCCAACCATCTCATCCTCTGCCATCCCCTTCTCCTCCTGCCCTCAATCTTTCCCAGCATCAGAGTCTTTTCCAATGAGTCAACTCTTCGCATGAGGTGGCCAAAGTACTGGAGTTTCAGCTTTAGCATCATTCCTTCCAATGAAATCCCAGAGCTGATCTCCTTCAGAATGGACTGGTTGGATCTCCTTGCAGTCCAAGGGACTCTCAAGAGTCTTTTCCAACACCACAATTCAAAAGCATCAAATCTTCTTCACTCAGCTTTCTTTATAGTCCAACTCTAGAAATACCAAAATTTAATAGTAAATGTGTCTAATTTAAATATGTGAAATAAAAGACCGTAATCACAAAATCCAGTCTTTCTTGTTAGAAATTAGGATTTTAAAAAATCTTTTGTCTAAAATTTTAACATCCTTATGCTCATAAATGTTAAAATTTTAGACAAAAGGTTTTGTTAAATTTGTTAAATTTGTTAAATTAGGATTTGTTAAAATCCTAATTTCTAACAAGAAAGACTAAATTTTGTGATTACAGTCTTTTATTTCACATATTTAAATTAGACACATTTACTATTAAATTTTGGTATTTCTAGAGTTGGACTATAAAGAGAGCTGAGTGAAGAAGAATTGATGCTTTTGAATTGTGGTGTTGGAAAAGACTCTATGCTCATAAATTGGAGAAGGCAATGGCACCCCACTCCAGTACTCTTGCCTGGAAAATCCCATGGATGGAGGAGCCTGGTAGGCTGCAGTCCATGGGGTCGCACAGAGTCAAACACGACTGAGCAACTTCACTCTCACTTTTCACTTTCATGCATTGGAGAAGGAAATGGCAGCCCACTCCAGTGTTCTTGCCTGGAGAATCCCAGGGACGGGGGAGCCTGGTGGGCTGCCGTCTATGGTGTCGCACAGAGTTGACATGACTGAAGTGACTTAGCAGCAGCATGCTCATAAATTGTAGAATTCAAAAATATCCATTATATTATCTATTTAAAAATAAATTCTTCTACACCCTATTGTTTACAATAATGGTTCTTTCAAAAAGTATCTTCCATTAAGATATTTCTGTATATGATCTCTTAGTGGCACTAGTGAAGGTATGAAAGCTTCAACAACATTTGTGGCTTTGTCCTTGTAAACATGGATAAATCATAATTTGGATGGAGACCATCTATATTTCTTTATCCATTCATCTAATATCTGCTTATCTGTCCATCTATCCATACCCATCCATCCATCCCTTTCTCCCTATATATTTATCTATCATCTCTCTGTATTAGATGTATTCTTTTCTTTAAGAATAATATATACTTGAATTTTATATGAATATAATAAAGTACATTTGAACTTGCTTGAAGAAGAACTCCATTGATTATCCTGGGTTGTGTTATTATTGCATGGGTTACTTAATTGAAACAACTTGATCTTTCTAATAAAAATAGGCAGGTTGACTGCATCAACATTTCAAATGGAGGCTACAATTGTTAAAATATGAGCCCTTGAAATAACCAGTTTACCAGAATCAGAGAAAGGTGAAAAAATATTTAGCAATTTTATTAACATACGAAGAGACTATCAGTTCAGTCAGTTCTGTTGTTCAGTCATGTCCAACTCTTTGTGACACCATGGACTGGCAGCATACCAGGCTTCCCTGATTTTTTTAACCATGGGATGTATCCACTGAGATTAATTCCAAAGTTAAAATGGAGTTACCAATTTAACAGCTTTGGCATAAAGAGAACTTGACTCTTGTACTGATAGTGATAATAGTGATAAATTAATTTTTAATATTAATTACTATTACTATAGCTAACATTTTCTAAACAAGTAAAATTGGCCAGACATTGTCTTAAGTATTTGGCCTTAATAATTTTATTTTATTTTGCATTCCAATGTAAAAAAATAGTATTATTACCTATCATTTTACAGATGAGGAAATAAACTTAAAGAAATTAAAAAAAAAAATCTACCAATAGTTTCTCAGCTCATAAACTGAGGATCTTGGATTTAAAAGCAGCTTATTTGACTATGCTGCTGCTGCTGCTAAGCTGCTTTAGTCGTGTCCGACTCTGTGCGACCCCATGGACGACAGCGCACCAGGTTCCCCTGTCCCTGGGATTCTCCAGGCAAGAACACTGGAGTGGGTTGCCATTTCCTTCTCCAATGCATGAAAGTGAAAAGTGAAAGTGAAGTCGATCAGTCATGTCCGACTCTTCGAGACCCCATGGACTGCAGCCCACCAGGCTCCTCTGTCCATGGGATTTTCCAGGCAAGAGTACTGGAGTGGGGTGCCATTGCCTTCTCCATATTTGACTATAGAAGCTACCTTATTAAACACATGCACTATCATTCTGAAGATAATCACCTTCTTAGGCTCTCCATTTCTTTATCTGGAAAATGAAAAATATCAGATATTTTACTTTTTATTCTCTCTGATAGCACAATGTGTAGCCTAAATATTTGTATCCACGATACCCTTTGCTTTTCCTTGATTAATATTTGTGGATTTAGAAAATCACTTTATAAATGTGTAAAGAATATGACATGTATAAAGTAATCTTTTTATCTTTTATTCCCATTTTTCTAATTTATTGTTTTGTTGTAATATTTTCTTAAGTTCAGTTATTTATTTTGAGGCTTTTTATTGGTAACAAGTCTTGTAGCCTATTATTTATTATGTTATTAACTACCATGAAGTCATATTCATATTTTTAAAAGGAGCATTCCATTATTGATCATTATTCACCAATTTCCTAATCACTTTTGGCATTTACATCAAATTATCATCCTTGTCTCAAAGGAAGATATTATGTTTAATAGAATCTCCTTTCCTGTAGTTCAGATTTATGGACAAGGGTAGGGGAGAAGAGGAAGAGGGTGAGACAAATGGAGAGTAGCATGAATGCATATACACCACCATATGTAAACTGACAGCCAATGGGAATTTGCTGTAGGACTCAGGGAGCTCAAACTGGGGCTCTGTACTAACCTAGAGGGGTGGGAATGGCCAGGAGGTGAGAGGGAGATTCAAGAGGGATAGGACATATGTACACCTATGGTTAATTTATGATGATGTATGAAAGAAATTGAACCAATATTGTAAACTTATCATCAATCAATTAAAAATAAATAAATGTTTTTAAAAAAGAAAAAAAAACACTTAAGTGATAACTGAAACATCTAAGATGTTTTAAGAGAAGCTTATTTAATTCAGCTGAAATTATGGGAAAAAAGCATCAAAATTTCACATAATTCTTGATATTCTCAGGTTAGTCTTGGCATTATAACTCTGATATTGTAGGAAAAAGTAGATATCTTACTGATAGCATAAAGTCATTATGTTTAATTTGAAAAAAAGCAAGGTAGTCATTATATAAGAGTTTTTAAATAGATGTTTTTGTTTTTTAATTTCTCCTTTCCTCTTGGTTGATTTAATGGCCCCTATCACTGTGTGACATAAAATCAATCACTAGCTAAAGGATTAAAATCTGGGATATTTGTTTTAGAAGATACATTGAAATATTCTACATGCTGGTTTAAGTCTTGACCCTCCAGAATAACATTTCAGGGCATTGATTAACATGTGTATAGTATGGTTAACTACACCTAACTGTACCCAACATATGGAACCTGTCTAATTCCTTGTGCAGTACATGGTAAATCTCTTTTTTGCTATTTATGCAGTAGCAAGTAGTAAACTTTATTTCTTAGGAACATATAAAGTGAACAGAAGTTTTTATCTCCTAACAGCTAAATAGTTAAATTGAGCCAGACCAAAATGTGGAAGAACTTTAATCAATATAGCACATTACAAGACTGGGATTTACTTTCCCTGATCACAGTTAAAAAATGCCAGTTTTATGGGAAATAAAAACAATTTCAGTACACTTCTGTGTCTTTGGGTTCCTTTTTCAGTATTATTTTAAACAACTATGGTAGAAAATACATTTGAGAAAATGTGTCTTAGGTTTATTATTTCCTCTTTATTACTGATTGTGGATACATTACTTAAACTATTGCACATTCAATGGCTATAGTGTTTATTAGTACATTTTATTTTTATCATGATATATTCTTATTTAAAAATCAGCAAAGTTTAAATATAAATTCATAGGTGAATTAATGTTATCCTGACATACCATTATCTTTTCTAAACACACTTGCCATAACTTGTCATTGTATTTAAATATGTTCAAAACATCATTAATTATAATTTATAAATAATATTTTATTAATTTTATTGGTTAAAATATGATTGAATGCAGGTTGCACATGACCAAATCAGTTACAATGAGAGTAATAACTTTACTTAGGATATATTTTTTAATGGAATTGGTTAATTCATTTTGATCATAATTATTTCATTATAAAGTTAACCCTATTTGCCAAAATAATTAAAAGTATCCAATATGTAACAAAAATGATCAAATGAAAAATACCTCTTTAGTTTGTAATACATCATATATTTTATATTTGTTCTATGCCTACTATCAAAAAGCTTTTAAGATGACATAATTTTAAAACATATATATAAAGATAATTTTGACTCAATTTTTTAAAGTAGAAAAAAATATAACAGATACTTTAGACATATTGTTTAAACCTTTAATATACTGGGATAATTTGAGAACAGATGGGATAAAGTATTCAAATTTCTCCCTGTAGGTTAAGTTATAATAAATATATGTGATGAAATTCATACAGAATTCCCAAGCCTCTTTTTCAAGAAATAAAATTTTCATATATTCATTTCTCACTGCCCATTGTTACTCCTTGTTTTCTCTCACTGGGAGTTCATGATCAAAAGAACAGCACTGAAGAGGCTTAATGACTCTTAACTTAAGGTCACTCAATACAGTGATGAGTACCTGAAGTATATATGTTAATTCATAACCAGGCATCAACAGAAAGACGGAAAGTGTTCGTATATGTATTCAATGTGAAAGGAGTGCCTTCTATAGTGGCCTATGCATGTGCAGGACCTGGCAAGAGAGGGACAGATGGTTAGAGCATAGCTAGAAGAATTACAAACATTTGCACATCAATGACACCAATGCTGAACAACTTACAGTCACAAATTTTTAAAAAATGGAAAAGAAAAAAATACCTTAGGCTACTTCAAGAACTTAGGAAGTTTCTGGAAAAGTTACTCTATGAGAAACTCATTTTTGCTGGGAAGTGGAAGAGATGTCTATCAAGAGTATAAGGCAACTCGCATACTGGGAGAAAACATGCAAAACACACATCTGCCAAAGGTCTGTTATCAGAAATATACAAAGAAGTCTTAAAATTCAACAAAAGAAAATGAAAAACCTAATTTTTAAACTGGGAAATGGACCTAAACAGACACCTTACTAAAGAAGATAAACATATGGCAGGTAAGCATATGAAAAGACAGTCCAAAGCATATGCCATCAGGGAAATGCAACTTAAAATGAGATATCATGGCAAAACCAATACAATATTGTAAAGTTAAATAATAAAATAAAATTAAAAAAAAATGAGATATCACTACACACCTATAAGAATGGCCAAAACATAGAATACTGACAACACCAAATGTTGGTGAGGATGTAGAGCCACAGAAACTCTCATTCATTGCTACAGGAATCAAAATTGTAGAGCCATTTTGGAAGAGAGTTTGGAAGTTTCTTACAAAATAAACATACACCTACCAAATGATCCAACAGCTGTGTGTCCTGACATTTACCAAGGAGTTGAATAAGTTGAAAACTCACGTTCACACAAAATCCTGTACACAGATGTGTACAGAAGCATTATGCATAATTTCAAATTCAAATCCAAACTTTGAAGCAACCAGGATGTCCTTCAGTAGATGAATGGACAAAATATTTCATTGTCTACTTGTCCCACAGTGCCATAAATTCATGTAAACGCATTGAGGAATCTTAAATGCATATTACTAAGTAGAAGAAGTCAATCTGAACAGGTGCACACTATGTGAATCCAATTATACAATTCTGGAAAAGCCAAAACTATGGAGATGGTATAAGTACTGGTGATTTCCAAAGATGTAAGGGAAGAAAGGATGAATAAGGAGAGTACGGGTGTACTAAGTTGCTTCAGTCGTATCTGGCTCTTTGCGACCCTATGGGCCTTAGCCTGCCCCACTGCTTACCCTGCCCCATGGGATTCTCCAGGCGAAAATGTACCACTTGTGCCACCTGAGAAACTCAAATAAGAAAAGAATAGGGAATTTTTGAGTCAATGAAACTAATCTGTATGATAATATAATGAGGATCCCTGTCATTATAAATTTGTCAAAACCTATAAAATGTCCAAGAGTATATGCTAATGTAAACTATGAGTTTTGGGTGATAATGATGTATCAATGTAGGTTCATTGATTGAAACAAAAACTTCACTCTGGTGGGGGATGTTGATAGTGAGAGAAGTTCTGCATGTGTGGAATAGGGGTGTAAAGGAACTTTCTGTATTTTCTACTCAATTTTGCAGTGAATCTAAAACTATTCTAAAAAATAAAGTCTATGGAAAAAGAGAGAGGAAGACAGGGAGAAGGAGGCAGAGAGGAGGGTGAGAGAGAGAGAGCAACCAACCATTGAAGTGCAGAAGAAAAAAAAAAAAGTCTAAATAGACCAAGGGAACCAGAAATGAAAAATTTTGTCATAGCTTTTTTAAGTCCCATTGGTTAGCCATACATTTCTATTGAACTGGAAAATATGAATTATTCAAAACCTGTCATGAAACCCTTTACACCTTTTTCATACTGTTTAGCTTATGATCCACATAAGAAATACATTTTCTGTTGGGATCCACTGTACATATACACTCATTATACATATACCAAACAGTTGAAAGAAAACATTCACTCAAAAATTCTACATCTTCCCTGGTGGCTCAGTGGTAAAGAATCTGCATGCTAATGCAGGAGACATAGAAGACATGGGTTCAATCCCTGGGTTTGAAAGATCCCCTGGAGAAGGAAATGGCAACCCTCTCCAGTATTCTTGCCTGGGAAATCCCATGGACAGAGGATCCTGGTGGGCTATAGTACACGGGGTTGCAGAAGAGTTGGACATGACTTACCAACTAAACAACAAAACAACTCTACACTTAATACATGCACTGTACTATTTTATTTCCTCTTTTATTAAAATATGCTGGACAAGATTCAGTTAAATGACTTTCCCCCACAACTCCAATTTACAAAATATCATCTGAAAGAGATCCTGTTAAGGTTAGTCACACAAATAATTGCTGTTCTTTGGTATACTGCAGATCCCAAAATGGATAGATTAAACTAATTAAAAATCTTCTGACAGGCTGGATATTTAAGGGTTGACTTCAGCTAAGGGACACCTTATGGTTGAACTCACACATGAAGAACAGGATGTAGCAAATATTCCATCTTTTGTCTTTGTCTAGAGGCATAACCTTAATGACTGACAGTTACTGAATACTAACTTCCAAGTGCTTGCTTCCTGGGAATCGATTAGGTTAGACAGAAGAGTTCATGAGGATCCATGCAGCCAAGGAAAGTCACACATCATCCTCTGGGTTATCAGAACGGAATCCTACCCTACACAAAGAAAAAGAGGAAAATAATTGCTGTTGGACTAAGGATATCTGGATCACTGACTGTCTCTGACATTTTATCCCTTTTTGTGGACTACTGCAGAGATTAGACTTGGTGAAAAGCAGCAGAGGAAAATTTTTCTACAAGTGTACTCAATACTTTAGTCGTTCCCATGATCACAAAGGAGAATATCTGGCTTCTTTATCATTTCATTTCTCTACCACTAGGAACTCCTGTTAGCTTGCCCCACCATACAAAGGACTGGTCTGGGGGCACTGGGGAGTTGCATCTTTACTTGATTAGCTCCAGGGCATATCTACATCAGAGTAATAGCTGGACTAGTGAGATAAAATCATAACCCATTTACCATAGTCAGACAGAGAAAGGGGTAAGGCGCTAGAGAAATAAGTCTGAACAAGGTGGGTTGGGATAATGCTCTAATGAGTTTTTTTTGAGAGGAAAAGAGAATTTTAGGAGAGTATCCTGCTTATAAGTGCTAAGTTTCTTTAGTCATGTCCGACTCTTTGCGACCCTATGGACTGTGATCCCCCAGGCTCCTCGGTCCATGGGATTCTTCAGGCAGGAATATTGGAGTGTGTTGTGATGCCCTCCTCCAAAGGATCTTCCCGACCCAGGGATCGAACATGCATCTCTTGTACCTCCTGCATTGGGAGGCGGGTTCTTTACCAATGACACCACCTGGGAAGTCCATCCTGCTTATGAGGGTAAGAAAAAAAGAAAGGAGTTTTATAGTGTGTTGCTCTACAGTTTAAAAAATGACTCCATTGGTGCTTTCTCCGGAAATGCATTAAAGAGTTTAGTTGCTCTCAGTCATATTTTAGTTGAAATTCTTTGTGTTGTTGCAGTGTTATTTTTGTTGTAACAGTAGTACTCCTAATATTATTATCATAAATAATACTAAAATCATCATGATTATTTCAAGAATGCTATGTGCCAGGAGTTATCTACAAACTGATAGGAGTTAAATAAAAACTGAAAATTAATAGTGCTAATGTCTCACATAGTTATTTTTTCCAACATTCAGTTCAGTTCAGTTCAGTCACTCAGTCGTGTCAGACTCTTTGTGACCCCATGAATTGCAGCAAGCCAGGCCACCCTGTCCATCACCAACTCCCAGAGTCTACTCAAACTCATGTCCATCGAGTTGGTGATGCCATCCAGCCATTTCATCCTCTGTTGTTCCCTTCTCCTCCTGCCCCCAGTCCCTCCCAGCATCAGGATCTTTTCCAATGAGTCAACTCTTCACATCAGGTGGCCAAAGGATTGGAGTTTCAGCTTTAGCATCAGTTCTTCCAATGAACACCCAGGACTGATCTCCTTTAGGATGGACGACTGGTTGGACTTCCTTGCAGCCCAAGGGTCTCTCAAGAGTCTTCTCCAACACCACAGTTCAATTCTTCAGCACTCAGCTTTCTTCACAGTCCAACTCTCACGTTCATACATGACCACTGGAAAAACCATAGCCTTGACTAGATGGACCTTATGTAACACCTAAGATTGCTCTTTAATCCAACTCTGAATCTCAACTCACATTTTGAAGTTGCTGGCAAAGGAAGGATTTAGAATACTAGTAAATCTAAATAGATTGTAGGTATAAAATCAAGGAAGCTAAATTTAGTTCTTGAAAATACATTTTTAAAATATGAGTCATTTCATTTTTCTCTTCTTAGGAATACAATTCAAAGTTTAAAGTTAGTATACAGTGGTATTCAGCAACTCTTGGAAAAGATTAAGACTCTAATCTTAAAGCAGAAAAGCAGACAGCCATGTGAATCTAGATATATTTCAGTTTTACAAAGTTTTCTTTTTAATGTCTCAGTAGTTGTTGGCATTATTAGATACATTTTACCATCTACCAGCTACAGTAAATAGTAGACAAGATAGAAAATATGAATGGAGATCACTATTGTTCATGGATTATATTTGACATGATATACTATGGTGCTTCAAATACTCAGTTATATGTATCTCTGCTGAGAAATGGAAATCTTTATTCTGTCTTTTTCATCTGATTTATTACACTATTGAATACAGAAACTGCACTCAATCCAGTATGATTCCTCATCTGTCTTTCAATTTAAAAATAACAACCAAACAAAAATCAATGACTGTTACTTAAAAAAAATGAACCAGATATAGCCTCCCCTCTCATAAAAGAAAAAAAATAGAAAGCCTTTTCTTTAAACAAATATTAGCCTAGCCAGGGACAATCATGTTGCAGGGTATTAGTTTGATAAATATTAATGTCTAGTTTAATATTAATACTTTGTTTTTTTAGTTGTGACACCTCAATATCAGCAAAAATGTCATGTAATACAATCATAAATCTATATATTGAAGTAAGATTACATCAATTGTTTGTTGGACTTGAGGGAAGGATTTTGATTCCTCTTCTGAGGCATTCTATGGCAGTGTTTCTCAAAATCTGTTCTGAGGACTACAAGCATCAGTCATTTGTAAAAGGAAATTTCTCAATACTGCCCCCAATCCTATTGACAAAAATCTTCAAGAGTTATAACTCAGAACCTACATTTTTAAAAAGTACATCTTGAATGAGAAACAGTGACCTATGTTTCAGAATAAATTCATAGTCTACAGAAAGTAGAAGTAAAAATAAATAAATTCTACAGATAAATACTTTCACAGAAAGTTGAAAGCAACTGGAATTAACTACCAAGAATGTTGCAATTAATAATAACTGATAATTTGCAATTAATCTTAATTAGAATTGAAATTATAAGTTTAATTCAATTTGAGATAATTATATCATTTTAAGAAATGTAACTATTTTCATATCAGTTTATAAATATGCACTAAAAGTTTAATTGTGTAATGATAATTGAGAATCTAATTAGTAAAAATTAAGAATTATATAAAATGTAATATTAAATTTTAATATTTAATAATATTTAACATTATCATGACATTATATATTCCAAAATAGTTTAGTGTTTCATGTACTCTACCTAAGAACACTTGTGCCAAAGAATTTATTTTAAAGAAAATAGCAGAGTTCATAAGATATTATGGGTAGAAG
This sequence comes from Bos indicus x Bos taurus, assembly GCF_003369695.1. Taxonomy (NCBI): domain Eukaryota; kingdom Metazoa; phylum Chordata; class Mammalia; order Artiodactyla; family Bovidae; genus Bos; species Bos indicus x Bos taurus. The sequence continues at coordinate 36,822 of NW_020867173.1, forward strand.
GCGGCTTAGGGATCCACTACTCCAAAACTTCCACTATCATGATGAGAAAAGAGAAGCCAGGGAGAGGGCAGAGCTAAGAAAGTATATGTCACCCCAGGAAATTTTTTGTGTACACTACTGGAATGTTAGGTCCATGAATCAAGGAAAATTGGAAGTGGTCAAACAGGAGATGGCAAGAGTGAACTTCAACATCTTAGAAATCAATGAACTAAAATGGACTGAAATGGGTGAATTTAACTCAGATGGCCCTATATCTACTACTGTGGGCAAGAATCCCTTAGAAGAAATGGAGTGGCCATCACAGTCAACAAAAAAGTCCAAAATGCAGGACTTGGATGCAATCTCAAAAACGACAGAATGATCTCTGTTCCTTTCCAAGGCAAAACATTCAATATCACAGTAATCCAAGTCTATGCCCAAACCAGTAATGCTGTAGAAGCTGAAGTTGAATGGTTCTATGAAGACCTACAAGACCTTCTAGAACTAACACCCAAAAAAGATGTCCTTTTCCTTATAGGGGACTTGAATGCAAAAGAAGGAAGTCAAGAGATAACTGAAATAACAGGTAAATTTGGCCTTTGAGTACAAAATAAAGCAGGGCAAAGGTTAACAGGAGTTTTGCCAAGAGTATACACTGGTCATATCAAGTACCCTCTTCCAACAACACAAGAGTAGACTCTATACATGGACATCACCAGATGTTCAACACCAAAATCAGATTGATAAATTCTTTGCAGCCAAAGATGAAGAAGCTCTATAAGGTCAGCAAAAATAGGACCGGGAACTGACTGTGGCTCAGATCATGAACTTCTTATTCCCAAATTCATACTTAAACTGAAGAAAGTTGGGAAAAACACTAGACCATTCAGGTATGACCTAAATCAAATCCCTTACAATTGTACAGTGAAAGTGAGAAATAGATTCAAGGGATTAGATCTGATAGAGTGCCTGAAGAACTACAGACAGAGGTTTGTAACATTGTACTGGAGGCAGGGATCAAGATCATCCCAGGAAAAATAAATGAAAAAAGGTAAAATGGTTATCTGAAGAGGCCTTACAAATAGCTGAGAAATGAAAAGAAGCTAAAGGCAAGGGATAAAAGGAAAGATTTACCCAATTGTATGCCGTTAGCCTTCCTCAGTGATCAATGAAAACAAATAGAGAAAAACAATAGAATGGGAAAGACTAGAGATCTCTTTAAGAAAATTAGAGATACCAAGGGAACATTTCATGCAAAAATGAGCACCATAAAGAACAGAAATGGTATGGACCTAACCGAGCAGAAGATATTAAGAAGAGGTGGCAAGAATACACAGAAGAACTATATAAAAAAGATCATCATGATCCAGAAAACCACTTTGCTGTGATCACTCATCTAGAGCCAGACATCTTAGAATGCAAAGTCAAGTGGACCTTGGGAAGCATCACTATGAACAAAGCTAATGGAGGTGATGGAATTCCAGTTGAAGTATTTCAAGTCATAAAAGATAATGATGTGAAAGTGTTGCACTCAATATGCCAGCAAATCTGGAAAACTCAGCAGTGGCCACAGGACTGGAAAAGGTCAGTTTTCATTCAAACCCCAAAGAAAGGAAATGCCAAAGAGTGTTCAAAGTACTGCACAATGGCACTCATCTCACACACTAGCAAAATAATGCTCAAAATTCTACAAGTCAGACTTCAACAGTTACATGAACCATGAGCTTCCAGATGTTCAAGCAGGGTGTAGGAAAGGCAGTGGAACCAGTGATCAAATTGCCAACATCTGCTGGATCAACGAAAAAGCAAGAGAGTTCCAGAAAAACATCTACTTTTGCTTTACTGACTATGCCAAAGCCTTTGACTATGTGGATCATAGCAAAATGTGGAAAATTCAAGAGATGGGAATACCAGACCACCTGACCTGTCTCCTGAGAAATCTGTATGCAGGTCAAGAAGCAAAAGTTAGAACTGGACATGGAACAACAGACTGGTTCCAAATAAGGACAGGAGTATGTCAAGGCTGTATACTGTCACCCTGCTTATTTAACCTATATGCAGAGTACATCATGAGAAATTCCCCACTGGATGAAGCACAAGCTGGAATCAAGATTTCCGGGAGAAATATCAATAAGCTCAGATACACAGATGATACCACCCTTATGGCAGAAAGTGAAGAAGAACCAAAGAGCTTCTTGATGAAAGTGAAAGAGGAGAGTGAAAAAGCTGGCTTAAAGGTCAACATTCAGAAAACTAAGATCATGGCATCCAGTCCCATCACTTCATGGCAAATAGATGGGGAAACGATGGAAAAAGTGAAAGACTTATTTTTTGGAGGGCTCCAAAATCACTGCAGATGGTGACTGCAGCAATGAAATTAAAAGATGCTTGCTCCTTGGAAGAAAAGTTATGACCAACCTAGACAGCATATTAAAAAGCAGAGATTACTTTGCCAACTACGGCCCTTATAGCCAAAGCTATGGTTTTTCCAGTAGTCATGTATAGATGTGAGAGTTAGTCTATAAAGAAAGCTGAGTGCCGATGAATTGATGCTTTTGAACTGTGGTGTTGGATAAGACTCTTGTGAGTCCCTTTGACTGTAAGGAGATCCAACCAGTCCATCCTAAAGGAGATCAGTCCTGAATATTCATTGGAAGGACTGATGTTAAAGCTGAAACGCCAATACTTTGGACACCTGATCTGAAGAACTGACTCATTGGAAAAGACCCTGATGCTGGGAAGGATTGAAGGGGGGAGGATAAGGGGACAACAGAGGATGAGATGGTTGGATGGCATCACCGACTCAATGGACATGAGTTTGAGTAAACTCCACGACTTGGTGAAGGACAGGGAAGCCTGGCGTGCTGCAGTCCCTGGGGTTGCAAAGAGTTGGACACGACTGAGCGTCTAAACTAACTGACTGACATATTCTGATTTGCTATACATGTGCCTTTCAAAACAGTGGTTAAGAACATATACTTTGAAGTCAGAAAGATTTAAACTTGAACACTAACATATTTTTGTAAAGCTAGAAAATTTCTTAAGTCTCTGTGTCTCGATTTTTCAGTGTATTGAGGACAGCTACTACTACTACTAAGTCGCTTCAGTCGTGTCTGACTCTGTGCGACCCCATAGACGGCAGCCCACCAGGCTTCTCCATCCATGGGATTCTCCAGGCAAGAACACTGGAGTGGGTTGCCATTTCCTTCTCCAATGCATGAAAGTGAAAAGTGAAAGTGCAGTCGCTCAGTCATGTCTGACCCTCAGCGACCCCATGGACCGCAGCCTACCAGGCTCCTCCATCCATGGGATTTTTTTAGGCAGGAGTACTGGAGTGGAGTGCCATTGCCTTCTCCATAATGGTTATACCTATATATAAATAATGACTTGTTTATAACCACTTTATTTTGAATTTTGAGGGATTTCCAGGTGGCTCAGTGGTAAAGCATCTGCCTGTCAATACAGGAGATGTGCAGTTGGATCCTGGGTGGGGAAGAGCCCCTGGAGGAGGAAATGGAAAACCACTCCAATATTCTTGATGGAATAATCCCATGGACAGAGAGCCTGGCAAGTTACATTCTGTGGGGTTGCAAAGAGTTGGACAGGACTGAGGACACAAGCATATTTTTAATTTAATATATTTTCAATAGGGTAATGCATTCAAACTGCTTTTTTTTTAATCAAACCAATGAAAAGCTATACAGTAAAAATGCTCTCACTTTGCCTCTACAAGTCTTCTTCCATTCACCTATAGATAGCCACATTTGTGTATGTGTGTGCCTTCTTCTAGATTTTCTTCATGTAAATACTAACAAGTGCAAATTAATATATATTCTCTTTTTCTCTTCATGCTTTAATGATGGCCACAGACTGTCTTACATATATTTTTTTAACATCATTATATCTTAGATGTCACACCATGTCAAAGTACAGAGAATGTCTTCAGTTTTTTTTTTTTTTTTTTGCAGCAGAATCATAATAGTAGTCAACAATTTTATGGCAATTAGCATGCACAAGGGACTATGTTAAATGTTTTAACTGTTATACAATGGCATATACTTCAAAAGCACACTAGGAAACATATATTTATTTCATCCCCATTTATGGATGAAGAAGCCAAGATTTATGAATCTTGCTCTAATCTCACAATATCGAGGTTTAAAGTAGGGATTTGAACCTTATACTCCCACAACAATTTGTGCTCTTAAATTCTATATTGTAATGCCTTTCAATGTATGATTTACCAATAGATTAATTGTAATTTATTTATCCAGTACTCTACTAATGCAAAATTATGTTGCTTCCAAACTTTTTTTTTTTTAACAACCAATTCTGCAGTAAATAATCTTGGACAGAAAAAATATTTGCAAGGATATCTATAGGATAAATTCCTAGAAGTCAGATTACTGAAAATGTAATCTGCCTTTGTAAAATGTAAATACATTTGTAACTTTGATAGATGCTGCCAAATTACCCTCTTTAGTGATTTTTAATGTGTAGTTCCACCAGTAATGTAGGAGAGTATTTATTTCCCCAAAGCCCTGCTAACAGAGTATGTTGCCAAACATTAAGATTTTATCCCCAAATAGGAAAAAAAAAAAAAAAGCTAACTCACTGTAGTGCTAATATTCATTTTTCTTACTAAGAATTAGGTTGAGCATCTTTTCACTTTTTCAAGACCAATTTGTATTTCCTTTTCTGTTCATAACCTTTGTCTATTTTTAGAAATTGGACTGTTGGTCTTTTTCTAAAAAAGAATAAATGTCCAGGAATTCTTTCTATGTATTCAGGAGATTGACTCTTTGGATACAATGTGAGTTGACATTTTTTTTTTCAGGTTTTCACTTCTATAAAGGGATTTTATTTTTTGGAACAGTTTTAGATTTACAGAAAAATTGAAAGGATAGTACAGCTAGTTCTTGAATAACTTGTACCCAGATTTCCATTTTCATATCTCACATTAGTGTTAGTCGCTCAGTCATGCCCGACTCTTTGCGACCCCATGGACTGCAGTCCACCAGGCTCCTCTGTCCATGAGATCCTCCAGGCAAGGACACTGGAGTGGTTTGCCATTTCCTTCTCCAGGGGATCCTACTGCTGCTAAGTAACTTCAATATCTCACATTACTATGGCACATTTATTAAAATTAATGAACTAATATTGACACATTATTATTACTTAAAGTTGATGCTTTCTTCAGATTTCCTTTGTTCTATCTTAGAGCTAATGTACCATTTTTATCATATCATGTCAAGAGTATATGCTCTTGCATCATTTATCACTGTTGATGTTTATCATCTATCAACAGCAGAGTTTGTAGGTTTCTCTATTGTAAAATCACCATCCATCCCACTCCCTTTCCCTTCTGTGGCCTTTGGGAGAAAGCCACTATGCTCAGCCAAAACATAAGCATGGAGAATTATGCTCCTCCTTCTCAATGGGGTCATTTCTACACTAATAACTTGGAATTGTTCACATGAGACGCATTTATTATTCTCTCTTGAAATATTCATTCACTCTTTTATATCAGTATGGAATCTTTTTTTTTTTTTTTGTACTTTGGGTGAAAATTCAATACTACTTTTTGTATTTCATTGTTCAGAAAAACATTGCCACTTGGGAGCTCTTTCAGTTGGTTACTGAGACTTTTTGACATAGCCCCATTAATGCTTGGTTTGAATCCTTCTCACTTTTTAGCACTGCAACACACTCGACCTTTATCTTGTATATTTATAGCTTCAGTCCTAGAGTCAGCCATTTCTTCAGAGTCTTGATTCCTGTTATTGTGGAATGATATTAGAAACCAAAACCTGGGCAGTATGTGTGTTTCTTGCTTGGATACTGTTATTGCCTTCAGGGCTTCTCAGCTGACAAAGGAGAGAATACATGTGTATGTATTACATCCTGTATGATGTGTAATTTTTATAAATAGCCATGTGTATCCGTATTGATTAAACATGAGTTCATATGGATGTTTTCAACTCTAATCCATTGCCAAAAGGATGTTCTATCCCCTCCTTTTAGTGAGTTAAAGTTGCTCATTCATGTCTGACTTTTTGCGACCCCATGGACTATACAGTCCATGGATTTCTCCAGGCAAAAATACTGGAGTGGGTGGCCTTTCCTTCTCCAGGGGATCTTCCCAACCCACGGATTGAACCCAGGGATTCCACATTGCAGGCGGATTCTTTACCATCTGAGCCACCAGGGAAGCCCCAGAATACTGGGGTGGGTAGCCTATACCTTCTCCAGCAGATCTTCCTGACCTAGGAATCCAACCAGAGTCTCCTCATTGCAGGCATATTCTATTACAACTGAGCTATCAGGGAAGCTATCAAGAAAGCCCTTCCCTTGATTAGCTATAAATTCTAACCCAATGGTGAAAAACCTGGTTTCTAATCTGCTATCCACTCAATTATTCAATTGCAGTATATGTTTAAAAGTATCAAAATTAACTAGGACCTGCATGAGAACTCAAGTGCAGGGCTTATGTGTAGTCTTTATGCCTTTAGTTTTACAGACTTATATTATTTTCAGAGACCAGCATATTTTCTCCTCAACTCCTTTAGTGAGATTGTTTCATATATTTATAGAAAATACAGTTAGGTTCTCTCTGCCTTCCTTTCTGGGATCCCCAAATTCCTAAATGAGGTGTTTTTGTTTTTTGTATATTCAGTAAAGTTTACCTTTGTACATTAAACTATGATGAGTTTTGACAAGTGTGTAACAAAATTACATTATACCAAATATTCAGTTCACTTCAGGTCAGTTAAGTCACTCAGTCTTGTCCAATTCTTTGCAACTCCATGGACTTCAGCACGCCAGGCTTCCCTGTCCATCACCAACTTCCAGACCTTGCTCAAACTCATATCCATCGAGTTGGTGATGCCATCCAACCATGTCATCCTCTTTTGTCCCCTTATCTGTTGGTTGGCTCACAGACTGGGGCTGGAAACTAGAAAGACCAAACCGTGATTAGGAGCTTGGAATTTTCAGCTCTCATCCTCCAGAAAAGGCAGAAGGGCTAGAAATTGAGTTAATAATGGATTAAGCCCACATGTTCTACAGGAGATCAGCCCTGGGTGTTCTTTGGAAGGAATGATGCTAAAGCTGAAACTCCAGTACTTTGGCTACCTCATGCAAAGAGTTGACTCATTGGAAAAGACTCTGATGCTGGGAGGATTGGGGGCAGGAGGAAAAGGGGACGACAGAGGATGAGATGTCTGGATGGCATCACCGACTCGATGGACGTGAGTTTGACTGAACTCCGGGAGATGGTGATGGACATGGTGGCCTGGCATGCTGTGATTCATGGGGTCCCAAAGAGCTGGACACGGCTGAGTGACTGAATTGAACTGAACTGAAACCCACATGAGGAAGCCTCCATAAAATCCCAATTGTATATGTCAAACCCAAACTCCCTAATTATCCTTTCCCCACCTGTGTACACTGCTCTATTTAGACTGGATAACCAGCAGGGACATACTGTTTAGCACAGGGAGCTCAGATCAATATTATATAACCACCTAAATATGAAAAACATTTTTGAAAAAGAATATATATATATATATATATATATATATATATAACTGAATCACTTTGCTATATATCTGAAACTAATACAACATTGTTAATCAGCTATTCTTCAATATAAGATTAAAAGTTTAAAAACATAAATTAAAAAAATCCCAATAGTAAGGAGCTTTGGAGAGCATGCATGCTAGTGAATACAACCACACTGGGGGGTTGAACACAACCAACTCCATGAGGACAGAAGTTCCTGTGTTCTGGAATCTCCCAAACCTTGTCCTATGTATATCTTCACCTGGATATTCATCTGTATCTTTTATCATATCCCCAGTAAACTAGTAACCTAAGTAAGTGTTTCTCTGAGTTCTGTGAGATTCTCTAGAAAACTAATCAAATATGAGGTGGAGGGTTGTTGGAAACTCTGATCTATTGTCTGTTGGTCAGGACAGGTGACAACATGGGCTTGTGACTGGTATCTGAATGGGACTAGAAGAAGGGGAATAATCTTGTGGGACTGAGCCCTTACCTGTGGGTGGGTAATTAGTGTCAGAACCAAGTTAAATTGTTGGACATCTGGCTAGTGTTGGAGTCTTACTTGTTGTAAGGGAAACACCCCACATATTTGGTGACTGGAAGTGTCAGAAGTGAGGTGTTTTGTGTGAATGGTAACAGAAACATGGAGGTTTTTCTTCACAACAGGAGGTCAGGCTGAGTTTTTCTTTTAAGCTGATATTCATTTTATTTTCTGAACAAATATCAAATTGTCCCAGTTCCATTGAACGAAACTAATATTTTTGCAACATGGAATTATCTTGGAGCCCTTGTAAAATTGCCTATATATATATTCTGCTCCATTGGTCAATTTGTCTATTCCCACACTGGTATGAAAATATCTTCTTTACTGTTTAATGTAGCTTTTGAAGTCAGATAATGTGAGTCCTTCAACTTTTTTCTGTTTTCCCAAGATTGTTTCAGCTATTCTAGAGCCTTTGCATCTTCATATAAATTTTAGAATTAGCTAGTAATTATTTACCAAAAAAGAAAATAAAAAAGCCTATTAGGATTTAAGGTGTGAGATTTCATTTATTCCATGGAATAATTAATATCTTAGCAATACTAAATCTTGAAATCTATGAGCATGGTATATCTGTTCATGTATTTAAGTCTTTCTTAATTTTGCTCAGCAAAGTTTTATAGCTTTCATTGTGAATCTTTGACCAACTATCATTGCATTGAGTCTTGTTTCTTTTTAATAGTTTTGATGTTAATAAGTAGTATTTTTAAATGCTTATATTCCGATTTTGTGTTGTTAATATGTAATAATACAATTGTTTTTCTAATATTAACGTTGACTTCTTAGACCTTGCTCAATTCACTTTATTTTACCTATCCTAGGATTTCCTACATATATGTCATCATCTCTGAATAAAAAGTTTTACTTTTACTTTTCTAAATGTTATCACTTTCTTTCCTTGCTTGTTGCATTGACTAGGAACTCCATTTGAATATTGAATAGAAGTGGTGGGAATGAATATTTTATCTTTTTTCCAATCTTCTGAGACAGTATAAAATATTTTATCAGAAAAAATGATGTTGGCTATAGGTTTGTCAATGCTGTCCTTAGGCTGAAGAAGTTTGTTTCTATTCCTAAATTGCTAAAGATTTCTTAAAATTGTGAATGAATTTTGTCAAAGAGATTTCTGCTTCTATTTAGATCATCATATTTCTGTTTTAATTATTATTCTGATAATGTGATGTTACACTAGTTTTCTGAGTTTCAAACCAATCTTTGATCCCTTCATTAAGCCCTAAATTCTCATGGTGTATTATCTATTTTATGTATTGCTGGATTTGATTTATTAACATTTTTGAGGATTTTTGCATTTTTGTTTATGAGAAATACTGACATGAAATGTCTTTTTGTGGAAATATCCTTGATAAATTTAAATCTAAGTTACTCTGGACTCAACAAATGAGTTAAGAAATAATCCCTCCTCTATTTCCTGAAAAAAATTTGGGTACTACTGATACTAATTTCTCTATGCATTTGATAAAATTCATCACTCAAGCCATCTGGGTTAGGGTTTTGTTTTTAGAAAGGTTTTGAATTACAATTTTAATATCCTCAACATATACAGGGATCTCAATTTTTTCCTTGTATTGGTTTTCAACTGTATTTTCCAAAGTATTTGTTCATTTTATCTAAGTTCCTGAATTTATTAGAAGAACTTTAAATGATATCTCAAATTTTTTTTTCAATATATGTGGGTGAGTCTCTTTTTTCCTTTCAATATTAGTAACTGTCTCTCTTTTCATTCTCCTCTCTCCCTCTCTCTTTTCTTATTCATTTTTCTATGAATATACCAGTTTTATTAATCTTATAGACCACATTTTGATGTGTTAATTTTCTGTTTGTTTTCTATCACACTTACTACTTCTTTACTCTGGCCTTTATATTTCCTGTCATGTTCCTTTTCATTATCATTCAGTTCAATATAAATTCTAATTTACTTCTGATCTTTCTGATTTATTTTTATTTAGAAGTGTATTGCAAAATTACAACTAAGTATTTCCTATCATATTGTTGTTGATTTCTTATTAATTCAGTTGTGATCAGAAAATATACACTATATTCTTCAGTACTGTGAAATTTATTGAGACTTACTTTATGGTCCAAAAATCCCATGGATGGAGGAGCCTAGAAGGCTGCAGTCCATGGGGTCGCTGAGGGTTGGACACGACTGAGTGACTTCACTTTCACTTTTCACTTTCATGCATTGGAGAAGGAAATGGCAACCCACTCCAGTGTTCTTGCCTGGAGGATCTCAGAGACAGGGAAGCCTGGTTGGCTGCCGTCTATGGGGTCACACAGAGTCGGACAGGACTGAAGTGACTTAGCAAAAAATTAGCAATATGGTCACTCTTTTGCATATTCTGTTTGCACTTGAAGAGAATATGTGTTCTTCTGCTATTGGATGTAACATTCTATATACTATCATTCCAACACTTTGGTCAAGTGATTTGATAGTTTTGATTGCATTTTAAATATCCTTCCCTTGTGGCTCAGCTGGTAAAGAATCTTCCTGCAATGCAAGAGACCTGGGTTCAATCCCTGGGTTGGGAAGATCCACTAGAGAAGGGAAAGACTACCCATTCCAGTATTCTGGCCTGGAGAATTCCATAGAATACAGTCCATGGGGTCACAAAGAGTCAGACGCAACTGAGTGACTTTCACTTTCACTTTTAATATCCTTACTTATTTTTTGTGTGTTATCTACTGAGAGAAAATTGTTAAAAATATCTAAGATTATGAATTTGTTTCTTTCTGTCTTCAATTCTGTTTAGTTCAATTTTGTTGTATGTATTTTAAAGTTATGCAATTAAAAAAAAATAAAGTTCTGCAATTAAGTACTAAACATTCAGAATTGCTATTTATTTTTGGTGAATTGAAATTTTATTATTATAAAAATGACTCTATCTCCATTAACAATCTTTTCCTTTGTTTTATATTATTTTAACCACACTAGGATTCTTATCGGAGAAGGCAATGGCAACCCACTCCAGTCCTCTTGCCTGGAAAATCCCCTGGGTGGAGGAGCCTGGTAGGCTGCAGTCCATGGGGTCGATAAGAGTCTGACATGACTGAGTGACTTCACTTTCACTTTTCACTTTCATGCATTGGAGAAGGAAATGGCAACCCACTCCAGTGTTCTTGCCTGGAGAATCCCAGGGACGGGGGAGCCTGGTGGGCTGCCATCTATGGGGTCACACAGAGTCGGACACGACTGATGGGACTTAGCAGCAGCAGGATTCTTATGCTTAGTGCTTGCATAATATACATTTTTTTATCCTTTTATTCTATACCTATCTGAATGTAGATATAGAATACTAAATATAATAAATACTAAATACTAATAATAAATATTAAATATTCTAAACAATATTTAGTTAGGTCTAGCTCTTTATTCAGTTGTCAAGCTCTGCTTTTCAGAGGTTTAGGCCACTTAAATTTAATGTAATTATTGACATGGATGAGTTTAAACTTACCATGGCTTTCCATTTTGGAGAAGGTAATGGCAACTCACTCCAGTACTCTTGCCTGGGAAATTCCATGGATACAGGAGCCTGGCAGGGACAGTCCATGGGGTTGAAAGAGTCAAACATGACTGAACACTCACAAGTTTTTCTCATTTCTATTTATTTCTTTTGCCTTGTTTTATGGACTTAATTGAGCTAAGTGAGTATCTTTAGTATTGCATTCTATCTACTCCAATAACTTTTGAGATATTGATATCTATTTGACTTCCATATATTTCTATGGGTTAAAAACATACATCTTTAACTTACCACAATTACTTTAAATTAGTTATTATATCACTATATGTATAACGTAAAAATCACACAAAAATTATTAATTTTGTTTTCTATCCCTGCACACCTGCTCTCCCTATCTAACACATACACAGACACACAGACACACTTGCATACACATTGTATTTTCAAAAAGGACAACAAATTGAGAAGCCAGTCTGGGACCTTAAGCACTGAAATTGAATTGTGTGGCTAGGCATAAAAAAGTAAAAAGACTTAGTCTCCTTGAGGAGACCACTGCAGAGGCAACAACTGCAAGAAACTGATGCAAATTACTCTCCTGAACAGGAAAATAGGATGCACTTTGTCAAAGAAAAGCAGTATGTTTTAGAACTGAAACTTCTCTTAGTTGTCAGAAACACTGAAGATAATCTGTCTGTCTCAAGAGATTTTTTGTTGTTCGTGTTTTCAGAATTATGAATATTTTAAATATATAGTAAGGCCAAAAATATGAAAAAGCATAAGGTTGCAGTCACTAATGTATCAATCACTTAGGTTTAATATGTTAAGATTTTTATCATATTTACTTCTGACTGTTTTTTTTTTTTTTAAATAAAATGTTACAAATATATCTAAAGCCTGGCTCTCTCCATCTCATTCTTTGTCCTCTCTTCTCACATATATGTTCTTTCCAGTAATTGGAGTATATTTTTCTGGACCACGGTTAAGGAAGAAAAACAGACATGCTTTGGATTGACTATAATATGTAATTTGTCTCAAATATTTTATATCCCTCCTAATTTTTAATATATCTAGTCTATTAGTTTTTAAGGTATGCATTAAAATATTTTGCACTATGTTTTTGGACTATACATTTCTTCTACTTTTTAGTGTTACATGTGTTTAAGATTATTTTATTAGGCCACAGGAAATCATGAAAGTTTCATCTTGTTTTTTTCTTTTTTTAATCATATGATGACCTCCTTGTCCTTAGGTTCAGTATAGGGAAACTTTTTAATTAAACCCTGCCATTACTTTAGACATGTTAATTTATGTCTCTGTATCACAGTTTGATTATTATTTTTTCATTTTTATTTTTTAGTATATTATGTGATAGTTTTTAAATTCCACATTTGATACAGAAAGTGAAACCTCTTTCTTAAAACAGGATTTCTCAGGGTTTTGACCATTCCCACTTACACTGTGACTGGCCAAGTGGGCTAGAGTGCAGGCCAGATTCCCAGATATTGGGCAGCAGGTATTTTCACTGTGCCATAAAGATCACTGGGGATTTCTCTCAATGTAAAGAAATTCTTCTTCTTTTTTAAATTTATTTATTTTAATTGTTTATTTTATTTAATTCTTTATTTATTTTAATTTATTTTAATTATTCTAATTACATTACAATATTGTAGTCATTTTTGCCATATATTGACATGAATCAGCTGTGGGTGTACACGTGGCCCCCATCTTGAACCCCCCTCCGATATCCCTTCCCATCCCATCCTTCAGGGTTGTCCCAGTATGGCAGCCCTGAATGCCCTGTCTCATGCATCCAACCTGGACTGGCAATCTATTTCATATATAGTAATATACATGTTTCAATGCTATTCTCTCAAATCATCCCACCTTCACCTTCTCCCACAAAGTCCAAAAGTCTATTCTTTACATCTGTGTCTCTTTTGCTGTCTGGCATATAGGGTCATCATTACCATCTTTCTAAATTCCATATATATGCACTAATATACTGTATTGGCAGAGAAAGCAATGACACCCCATTCCAGTACTCTTGCCTGGAAAATCCCATGGATGGAGGAGCCTGGTAGGCTGCAGTCCATGGATCGCTAAGAGTCAGACACAACTGAGTGACTTCACTTTCACTTTTCACTTTCATGCACTGGAGAAGGAAATGGCAACCCACTCCAGTGTTCTTGCCTGGAGAATCCCAGGGATGGGGAAGCCTTCTATGGGGTCGCACAAAGTCGGACACGACTGAAGTGACTTAGCAGCAGCAGCAGCAGCACACTGTATTGGTGTTTTTCTTTCTGACTTTACTCTGTGTTCTTAAACATGTGGAGTTGTGCTACTTGGTCATGTTTCTAACAGTCACAGTTTTCCTGGGGATGGTATGGCAGTTATTTTCATTCAAAAAGACCTGATTCCATTTACATAGGAATACTAAATGAACTTAAAGTAAGATTGAGGATAAAATGAGCTAAATTTAGTAGTAGTTTGAGGATTAAATGAGTTTGTACATATAAAGTATTCATAGAAATGTTTGGTTTGTGATAAGCTCTAATGTGTATTAGGGTAGCAGCATGTTAACTGTCATTTTTCTGTTGTCTCAGTTTAGGCAGAGATTCCTAAGGTCAAATATAATATAATAGGTGAAAGTGGCCCCTCATTCCAAAGGTGCCACCTTCCTATGCAAGACATTTTAAGAGTTTGTTTGACCTATCAGCTTGCTTTTAATTTTACTTAACTTGAAATTGTATGAAAGGAATAAAATTGAAAAATCCTTTATATAATTATCAGCATGGTTCCTTTTTTAATAGTTCAGTTCAGTTCAGGTGCTCAGTTGTGTCTGACTCTGCGACCCCAAGGACTGCAGCATGCCAGGTTTCCCTGTCCATCACCAATTCCTGGTGTTTACTCAGGCTCATGGCTTTGAGTTGGTGATGCCATCCAACCATCTCATTCTCTGTCCTCCTTCTCCTTCTGCCTTCAATCTTTCCCAGCATCAGGGTCTTTTCAAATGATTCAGTTCTTCACATCAGGTGGTCAAAGTATTGGAGTTTCAGCTTCAGTATCAGTCCTTCCAAAGAATATTCAGGACTGATTTACTTTGGGATGAACTCGTTGGCTCTCCTTGCTGCCCAAGAGACTCTCAAGAGTCTTCTCCAACATCAAAGTTCAGAAGCATCAATTCTTTGGCCCTCAGTCCTTTATGGTACAACCCTCACATCCATACATGACTACTGAAAAACCATAGCTTTGACTAAATGGACCTTTGTTGGCAAAGTAAAATCTCTGCTTTTTAATATGCTGTCTAGGTTGGTCATAACTTTTCTTCCAAGGAGCAAGCTTAGCCTAGGAAAGATGAATGTTTCATGGAGGCTACTAAACAAACCTAATCATCATCCTAGAAGTCACCCTCATTTTATAAGAAGAAATAACAAATCTTTGTGATTTTTCTTGGGTCCGCTAGGAATACTCAAAGATAGTTCTAGCTGTGAAATATATCCGGAAAATGCTATTTATTTCAGTTTTTAGCTTAGGATCTGATTTTGGGAAGGCAAAATCAAAATTATTTTTAAAAATTTGATCATTTAATAAAGTTAGAAACAAGTGCTTAAAAATTTTTACTTATTCACCTATTTAATCAAAGTGATGGAATGTTTATAGTATTACATACAATATTATAAGGAACTCTAGTCTTTCACAATGGAGAAGGCAATGGCACCCCACTCCAGTACTCTTGCCTGGAAAATCCCATGGACGGAGGAGCCTGGTAGGCTGCAGTCCATGGGATCGCTAGGGTTGGACACGACTGAGAGACTTCACTTTCACTTTTTGCTTCATGCATTAGAGAAGGAAATGGCCAACCCACTCCAGTGTTCTTGCTTGGAGAATCCCAGGGACGAGGGAGCCTGGTGGGCTGCCCTTTTATGGGGATGCACAGAGTCAAACATGACTGAAGCGAATTAGCAGCAGTAGCAGCAGCAGTCTTTCACAAAGGGGAAAGTTTGTTTTTTTTGCGTTTTTGTATATTGTTATCATTATTTTAAGTACTCAAGGATATGATAAAAGTTAACACAAAATAGAGAAAATCATCCTGGAGACTCATGAAACCTCATGACTATGTGGACAAATTACAGAAAAGGTGAAGAGTAACATTAATCATTATGTTAGTAACTTTAATACAATTTACCATTTTAGCAGAAATAAAGTCAAATACAATACATGGTATTGAATAATATGGACTATCTTATTATAAATATTATATATATATATTTTATATATTATTATAAAACAGTGATCTTTGGCAAAGTTTTAACATTTGGATGATTAAATGTTTCTCATATTGCAGTTTCCATAAGAATTCTTTTCTTAAGATATCTAGAATCCTTAAGGTATTAGAAGCTCACTTTCCTTATTTTCTGTGAATTTTTAGGAACATTAAATTTATCTTCATTTAAACAAGTAGAGTAGAGGTACTTTAAGAAACCTAATCATCTAATTTATTTTAATACCCTTTGGTGATAGGAAAATATGTCACTCTTACATCAGAAAATGTAAAATCTTTTCTGAATTACAGTCTCCCTAAAGAACTTACAGTTTTAGTTCTGTAACATCCGTCACAGGTCAGAAGTAAACCATAAACACAAAACCCACCAGGTAGATATCAAAAACCTATTTCCCTTCCCAGTGGGGTGCAACATTCTTAAGAGATTGGGTTCATAAGTAGATAACAAACAAATAAGGAAACTCTCAAAACATGTTTGGCCTCTATCACCCAACATAAATAGATCACCATCATACATCTGACAGAGAGTTTCAAACGGGCAAACCATAAACCCACATGCCCAATTACCGCAGGTCTCAATGGAAAAAAACTTATCAGCTCACAAATTAGACACAAAAGCAAAACACAAATCACCAGGAAAAAAGTAAAAGCACAACTAGAGAGTCAGGAAATGTAAAGTTCTGTGCTTTACTCTGAGTCAAAAAAGACTTGCCCGTGTATTCAGGCAGCCCACGAGGTACACTTTTGTGGAAATGCGTTTTGTTTTTTTTTACGTCATTGGTTAAATCCACTTGGGCATCAAAGTAAGTGACCTCCACAACAGTTAAAGGTTTAAGAAACATGATTCTCATGCAAATAAAAATAAACATGTGTTTGAAGATTTTATTTACCCAGTAGTTAATGAAGGAAGCAATACCATAAATAAAACCATATCAAGGAACATTTAAAAAAGTTAAGATTTAGGGGCAATGATAACATTAGATTGCTGAGTTAGATCCAAACTGTCCATAACTTGTAAGTTTTGAGGGAGACTTTTTAACAGAAAAAAAAATCACTTGCATTTCTTCTAGTCAAAATCCACACATTAATCTCAGACCCCTTAAGAGTAATAGGAGACTAGTGTATAGAAAAGTTTAGAAAATGAAGCCCAGCACTGTACTGAAGAACACATTGCTTTCTCCATGTATTACCTGGCTTGTCTATTTCCATGTTTTATATCATTTTCTTCACCAGGATTTTTCTTATTTTCCTTTCCCATTATTCATTTCCTTGTTTTATGAATTTATCTTAAATCTTACTGAGTGGTAATAATTAGAAATCTTTATGTTTCCTTTGGGGCTTCCCTGGTGGCTCAGATGATAAAGAATCTGTCTGCAATGAAGGAAACCCAGGTTCAATCCCCGGGTTAAGAAGATCCCCTGGAGAAGGGAATGGCTACCCACTCCAGTATTCTTGCCTGGAGAATTCCATGGACAGAGAAACCTGGTGGGCTACAGTCCTGGGTCACAAAGGGTGACACAGGGTCACAAAAAAGTCAGACATGACTGAGCAACTAACAGTTTCATTTTACCTTTGTTCCTGAGGTGTTTCTGTGTCCCTAGTGTCACTTAGTCCATTTTTCATTTTTGTCCTTCACATGCATTATATTGATTTTTAACCTTCAGAGTCCTATGATCCTTAATTCTTTCATTCAATGGGCAAAATATGTTGATTTGTACAAGGAACTAGCAATGTTCCTCTAATGTGTCATAGAGGTTATCTCCTTTATAAGCTCACTTTTTGCATCAGGTGGTGACTGTATATTTTGTGTAAGTGATTGTGCATTTTGAAGTTCAGGGCTTCCTGTAGAGTGCATGGACAACAAGGGGCAATTAAATCGGTGACATCCATCATTTCCAAATTAAAATGGATTTGTGAGAGGGTATCCTTTGATATCATTCTTCTCTGGACCCTTTTGCTTTCCCTTTATGTTAGGATTTACTGCAAGTTGATGAAGTAGCTTAGTTCTGCTTTGCTTTTCTCTCTCAAGTCTCAGAGCTTTAACCAGGAGTCTTTTCTTCTACAGAGTGTGACCTTAAGGAAAAGTCCATTCCTTCCTGATGGTTGGTTAAGAATGGAAAAGGGGGAAAGGCCCAATGAACAGCTATTCTGAATACTGTTATTCCTCGGCTTCCTGCTGTGTATTTGCTGATTCTGAGGCTATAGTTTACCTAAGTTCTCTTGAAAAGGACAGTACATAGCTTGTTTTTCTTAGATTTTGCTGTCATGATTTCTCTCTATTCAATTATGTATGCCTTTAAACTTTCAAGGTATCTAATGGATTTCTCCTCTCCCCACTGCTATCTGGTTTCATTATGTTTTAAATTAGTGTAATTTTTATAATAACTTTGCCATTAAAATTCAAAACTTAGAATGATAGGTAAGAAACATTTGTGATTAGTCTTCCATTTTCAAACTGAATTTAATCTGTCATAACCTAACACTTATTTTGCTTGCAGACTGTATAAATTATATTGCAATGAAGTTATTAAAGGTACAATTGATTAACAAACACATTTGTTGTAATAATATTTTCACTTCAAGAGAGGTCATTGAAATATATGTAGATGTGTTGGGAGCACAAATTTTACCTATTCCTACTTGGGTCTAGTGTTTGGGAATTGCAACTTAATTGACAATAAGCAGATTAACAGAAGTGAAAAT
This sequence comes from Bos indicus x Bos taurus, assembly GCF_003369695.1. Classification (NCBI taxonomy): domain Eukaryota; kingdom Metazoa; phylum Chordata; class Mammalia; order Artiodactyla; family Bovidae; genus Bos; species Bos indicus x Bos taurus. The sequence goes on from NW_020867173.1 coordinate 55,372, forward strand.
TATGTTTATACATTTTACATGCAGGAGATGAGCAACTCGCTGAATAGCCAGAAATAAAGATTTGTATTCAAGAATTAACAAAAACTGGAGAGGGGGAATTTAGGACTTCCATGGGAAATTACAGAGGTTCTCATAAACTTTATTATTTTATGTGGATAGCAATGGACAGTCTGTTTCCTGGATAGCTAAATTCACAGGAAATTTCTTCTAAGGGAAGTTCATGACAGCTTCATTTTCAGGAGGCCCTGATTTAGTCAGATAAAGGAAGTTCACATAAGATCTTCTTCTGCCTCTTCTGCAGCTCAGATGTTTTCACTTTACAATCATCTTTCCAACTCCTAGAATACAGATGGGTCCTGACATTTCCCCCACTTGAAACTTCCCTAGAACTTTTATTTTTATTTAATTATTTTTCTAATTTTATTTTATTTTTAAAACTTTACATATTGTAATTAGTTTTGCCAATCGAAAAACTATATTGGTTGGAGTAGAGAGAGATTTCAATTAGAAACTGTGAGGTTAGAAATGTACCAAAGGGGAAA
>NW_020867174.1:0-56881 GCF_003369695.1 Bos indicus x Bos taurus
TCGGCTCCAAGCTCCAAACCAATTTGCGGCAGGCAAACCACTGCACAAGAACGCAGAAACCAAGTGTTTAGGATCACAGAATGAAGTTTTAACTGTAAGCAAATGCGGCTCTTTTGAAAAGGATGACTCCATTTGTATTGATTAAGGTAGCAGTGGAAGCGTTTTAGCAGAGTCCCTGAATTAGAATGGCTGAACCACTTCTCTGGGCTGCTGGGTGACTTTCTCAGGAGGTTGCTCGGCACCTGCTGGTGGGTTAGCCCTGCCTTCACTCTCTGGTTCCAAAGCAGCCAGATTCAATGCTGCATCTCCCTGATGGAGTGCAATTTACTTTTAAGCCCATAAGGCAGATCATTTCTGCCCACATTCCATTGCTAAGAACTCCGTCATATGGTCATATGTGGCAAGGGCTGCTGGTAAAAGCAGTGTCTAGATGTCATATTGAGTGGCCCAGCTAAAACCTCTTGGGGAAGAGGCAAGGGTAGAGAGAAAAAGGAGGGAGGTGGGGAGAGAGAGGGAAGAGAGAAAAGAAAAGAGAATTTGAGAATGAATGAATTGTGGGAACTTAAAGTCTACCAGCCATGACTTCCATTCAGGGATTTTCCCCCTCTCTAACTGAATCCAGGAAATTAATGAGAGTATTAACATCAGTTGTCTGAAAGACTAATGATTGTAGACAACATTTAACTTCCCAAACCCAGTGATGACACACAGTTAGCAAATATTTTTCTGAAAATTTTTTACTTTGAGCAGCAAATATTTTTTTTTAAAAATTTATACAAGAATAAATATTTATTCATATACCCATGTCCTGGGTCTGAACATGTTTTATTCTTCCATTTCAAACTCCAACTTGGGATTTCAAAAATATGTCTTAAGTGGAAATGTTTAGGAGGAAAGGTCGATCAGTGAAAGGACCGTGGCAATATCTAAGCAGAGAGCCACCTTAAAGAAAAAGCATTGATGTTACTGCTGACACGCAAGGCTGTGGCCATCTTATCCCAGCATGGGCCCTATGGAGAAGGGGCCAAACTGATTTGCTTCAAGACAAGACAGAGAGGTGACAGTTTGAGGGTGCGGTAGGCTGTGGGTAGAGCGGAAGTGATACTGGCGTTGAGTTGCTGCTGTTGATCGCACACTAGATGATGGAGATGTGGCCTTCCTTAAACAATTTTGCTTAATTTTGTTGATGTTTAAGAAATTCCATAATAAAGTGATGATTTTTTTGCTTTTTGCTTTGAAGAATGAACCACATACACTCATGTCAACTTCAGCCTTGTCCATAGGGACAGACCTGTGACAGACCTGTTCCAAGTTGCACTGAGAAAACTCCACTTGTGAAACTTCTCAAAGGCTATTCAGACCTACCTTTAATAAAACACAATTTTTCTCCAATACGCCCTATACAGTTTTTGAGAGTTTCTGCTTGCTAAGTCACTTCAGTTGTGTCCGACTCTTTGCAATCCTATGGACTATAGCCCACCAGGCTCCTCTGTCTATGGGATTCTCCAGCAAGAATACTGGAGTGGGTTGTCATGCCCCGCCCCAGGGGTTCTTCCTGATCCAGGTAGGTTCTTTACCAATAGTGCTACCTGGGAAGCACTGAGTTTCTGCTACAAAAATATTTTTCATAAATTATTTCTCTCAAAAAGATGAGAAAAAAGTGGATTCCAACAATGTGGAAGTTTGTGCACTCTGAAGATGTGAAATGTTACATCTCAAATTATCTTACCTGAGCCCTTCCCCTCAAGCTTTAAAGAGTGACTTAATATAAAAATGTCTTCCTTGAAACACAGTAAAATGAAGAGCTGACCTAAAACTGGTATTTCTTTAAACAGTATACACACTGTTTAAGTTACGAAATGTTTACCTCTCCATGACTTTGAATGCAAAATGATAGGCTTTTTCTTTTTAATTTTTAGAATACCAATTTTGTAAAACCCCACTGGGAGGCTTAACTTTTTTTTTTTTAATACTGTCATTTCAATTTTGTACAGTACTGAAACAAAACCTTATACAAGCAGATACAAAATATCTTCAGGATAAACCAATGGTTCTCACAGGTAGACAATCTACCCTGGCCCCTAACCCCTGGGGACATTTGCTGATATCCAGAGACACTTTTGGGTGTCACAACTCAGGGGAACTACCATCAGCTAGTAGGACAGGAACCAGGGGTGCCTCTAAACATTCCATAATGCGCTGGACAGCTCCACAACAAAAACTCAACTGACCCAGAAAGTCAGAAGTGTCAAGGTTGAGAACTCTGGTTACAGTAAGAAAATGCCTGGAACTATTCTTCTCAGTCGCAGCTCCAAGGATCAGGCCGTGGTTTTGCCTGGCTGGCACGATTCACACTTCGTTAAGGATGAAAATCCCCTGTGGACACAAAGATGCATGCTCTTTATGTATACAATACAGGTAAACCAGTGCATTCTATCATCAGAAATCATGCTCGTACCATGATTTTTTCACTTCTTGCTTTCAATCTTTTGTGATATACCTATGTTTGATTGATATGCTTACTAGAGTGAGCGATTAGTTAGTTTGCTGCAATATTGGACTTTCTAAAGCATTGTGATGATTTAGGGGCCCAGTAAAATAGAATCCTGGGATGTATGGGCAAGTGGACAGGTAGACGGGAGTGTCTGCTTGGAGGTTCAAAAGCTGAGTCACCTGGGAGGGTGCGTTTAAAGAGTAAGAGAGAGAAGCTGGGGCCCCACACCCCACCACAGTGTCCGCAGGAAAGCCAAGGGACCAGCTAGGCTGGACCCAGGCCTGCTCCCTAATCTTATTCTAAGGAACTTTGAATTGACTCCTCCAACGATCTATGTAACTGACACTAAAGTGCTCCAGGGGGACCCTTCTGCAAACTTCCCTCTAGAAGTAGTATATGGGAGGGGTGGACAGGAAAAAGAAAATGCATTCATTTATGTCTGGAGATCATAACTACTCTTGAGGGTTGCAAGAAAAGACAAAGACAAAAGCTACACGTGTGGCTTCTAATTAGACAGGCATCTCATAAAGCAGCATTAGTGAAGCAGTAGCTTTTCTACAGAAACATATTCCTTTATGCTTTGTCAGTGGCCCTCAGCCATGGGTGCACCTTAGAAGGAAATGAGTACCTTTAAAAACATAATCCTAACATCCAGACCTCATTCCAATTTTAGACATGTCAAATTGGAATCTCCAAATGGTGGATGGTAGATGATGGAAAATGAGAATGGTGCCTTAAGAACAGTACACTAATTAGCGCCTCTAACCTGGGGAAATGTATACTCTGAAAGTGGTGGGGGGACATAGGGGAAAATACACTTTAAGAGTTATGCTGTTAAAGATTATTATCTTGCTGCTGCTGCTGCTGCTAAGTCACTTTAGTTGTGTCCGACTCTGTGCAACCCCATGGATGGCAGCCCACCAGGCTCCCCTGTCCCTGGGATTCTCCAGGCAAGAACACTGGAGTGGGTTGCCATTTCCTTCTCCAATGCAGGAAAGTGAAAAGTGAAAGTGAAGTCGCTCAGTTGTGTCCGATTCCCAGTGACCCCATGGACTGCAGCCCACCAGGCTCTTCCGTCCATGGGATTTTCCAGGCAAGAGTACTGGAGTGGGATTCCATTGCCTTCTCCGGATTATCATCTTGGGGACACGTTAAAAAAATACTAGAACAAAAGCAATTCTTTTTAATGCAAAGGGAGTACTGAGAATTAACAAATCAGAAGGGACCAAAGGATGAAAAAAAGATTAATTCTGAGGATATTACCTGAAATACATGCAATAGGTTGAAACAGAAAGATCATAAAAGGTTGCTAGTCAATTTTAGACAGTAACCTTCATTGCATAGCAAAAACATCCTGCTTTTAACCTGAAAATGGCCCCCGACTTTATAATCTTCTAAAAAATGAAGTAAGAAGAGCGCCAGCTGAGATTCTGATGTTAGAACCAAGGAAGAATAAAGTTTATGTGTTTCATCTATCACTAATGTGGGTTGCTAAAGTTCCACAAAAGGCTCCACTGAATGCTGGAAAGGAAGATGTCCTTCAGTTAGATGAGAGGATTTGTAGGGGAACACTTCTGGCACAAACGTTTCTACAGTTAGACATGTGTACCCCAATGTTCATTGCAGCCATTGTTTACAATAGCCAGGACATGGAAGCAACCTAGATGTCCATCGGCGGACGAATGGATAAGAAAGCTATGGTACATATACACAATGGAATATTACTCAGCCATTAAAAGAATACATTTGAATCAGTTTCTAATGAGTGGATGAAACTGGAGCCTATTATAGAGAGTGAAGTAAATCAGAACAAAACCACAATACAGTATAATAACACATATATATGGAATTTAGAAAGATGGTAACAATGACCCATATGCAGACAGCAAAAGAGACACAGATGTATAGAAACAGTCTTTGGACTCTGTGGGAGAGGGAGAGGGTGGGATGATTTGAGAGAATAGCATTGAAACATGTACATTATCATATGTGAACAGATTGCCAATCCAGGTTCATCCATGAGACAAGCTGCTCAGAGCTGGTGCACTGGGATGACCCTGAGGGATGGGATGGGGAGGGAGGTGGGAGGGGGGTTCAGGATGGGGAACACATGTACACCCATGGCTGATTCATGTCAAGGTGTGGCAAAACCCACTACAATATTGCAAAGTAATTAGCCTCCAATTAAAATAAAATTTTTAAAAGTGCTGCTCTTAAGAAAAGGCTGAACCGTTTTCACGAAAGTCAATGGATTTCTTTGCAAGAAATCCAAAGATCCACTTGAGTTTGGTCAGTAGCTTCTGCATAAAATCTATTTCTACTTAGAAAGAATGGAATCCACTCACAAAATTTATATCAGACTAGATTGTGACTTAGGTGTTCTTGCATAAATTCCTCACTTTGCCTTACTTTTAGAAATTCTGGCCTATGAAGTTCAACTTCCATGAGAGCTTGTCCTAGGGACTGGAAGAAACAGCACCACCATACCATCTTTACAGAGCAAAGCTTTGAGTGCTTTGCACACAATTATTTAAAAACTGTCCAGGAACACGACCACAAGCTTTTTACAACAACTGTTTGATAAGTGCTGGTAACAAGTTAAAAAGTAATAACCAAATAGAAGAGCACACTCCTCAATAAAAATAATAACCAACGAGAGAGGTAACAAATGACAAAGCTCTGTTTTTCTTTGAATGGTAGTGCATCAGTAGGTACAGTTCTAAGTTTTGTACACCCAATTCACATAATATTCTCTTGGCTGTGTATACGCAGTCTAAGTTTTTAGGTATTGATTTAAAATATCAAGTTGTATATAAAAGCAAACTTTTATAAAAGCTACATGTCTTTAACCTGGGGGAAAACAGATGATTGACCCAATCAAGTTTTCACCACTTATTAAAAGGAGTGTTGAACATTATGTGAAAACAGCACTGAGCAAAATTGAGCAAAATTACCCATAATTCAACTTGAAGACTTTTTTCCCCCGGCAAACTCACCAAGGAATGTTTCTTGAACGCAAACTAACCTGAACCAAAAATAATCCTTCTACGACCAAGTATGGTACTAAGTACAGCAAAATTCAATACACTTATAGCAAAACTTACCCCAGGGGAAAAGTTATATATAATATGCAACTGTAAGTCCTGGCTGAATAAATAACTATACAGTGAACAACTACTTTTTGTGGGTTAGTCGGTTGGCATGGCCACTTTAGTCAGTTAAACACATTTCAGAAGTTGTTTATTTGCAAATTTGAATCCATTTACAATACTTGCTGGGTTTTTTCAAGGCATCGCCATAGGCCAGGACCTAGCACCCTGCCTAACCACTTATGGTCAGCACCCATTACTATTTGCTGAATCAAGACAGTGAAATGCCATGAGTCCATTTTGATTACAGTTATGCATGTCATAATTTTCCTTCATTCCCCCAAACCTCACCGATTTATACATTATTTTTGTACTACCATAAAACTCATGCAAACAGAACGTTCCTGTATGCAAAAGGAAAATGTACACTCTGTTAGGACTATATTACCAACTCTGGAGTCTTTACCCATTTTTTAATATGGGCTATATAGAATCCGCTTGTAATAAAAACTGACAACTGTGACAAAAATAAGGATATAATATTAAAAATAAATCAAATGATATACAGTACTGTCATTCTGATACAGAATTTTTACACAGCAATAGTGGTACGTACAAATGACAGGGTGTCAGGCAATCCATTACAACAGACCTTTGGGTTACAGATAAAGTTTAAGTGACAACTTAATATTGATTCTAACATGGTAACTAGTGTTATGCCAGATTAAAATCAATACATCTTCTTCAAGTGACATTTTCTGGAACATCTCTAACTAGGAGACTTTTGTTAAAAAAAAATCCTTATAAAAAGAAAAAGAAATAAATGTAGTATTGTACTGGAAATGTCTTTTTTTAAAAAAAAAAAAATCCCAAATCTATAAATCTAGACTAATTTGACTTCCCATTCTCTCTGTCCTTACACTGGTCAACCGTAGACCTGGCACCCACTTACATAAGCAGGTTCAAGTTCAGGAGCAGCCCGTCTCTACTCCCTATAAGAGAAGTTTAGGGTATCTGGTTCAACTACACATTATTTCCACTGTTTAAGTATCAGGCAAAAAAGCTTGATTCTCATCAGTGATTCTGCCAGCAAGCTCAAGGATATGGATCCTCACTTTAAAATGCTAGAGGGTCAGGGAGGGAAATGCCAAACAATAAAATGAGAGTCTTAAAACTCATTGGGGAATGAAGGAAAGAGACCCAAGTGGTGTGTTGTGTGTGTGTGTGTGTGTTGGTGGGACAGGGCTGGGGACAGGGTATGTTTAGGGGAAAAAAATTTCTGTAACAAAATAACAGATTTGTATTCTCTGCACTTCTGCGAAAATGGGTGAGTTATTGGCATTAAAAAAAAAAAAAGCCAAATGAAAAAACAAACAGGGAAATGAGAACTGTTCCATAATGTCCTGCACTTTATGTTTCTATTCAAATGTAAATCCCCTTTCAATCAAAAAAAAAAAAAAAAAAGTGCAACATCATTTAAAAATCAAAGAAGGAAATGTGACTTAGAGAACTAAGGAAGCAATAGCATTTCTTTCTGGCATATTATCTGTTGACACAATCACAGGTGAACAGGCTTTACAGACATTGTGTGGCTGTTCACATTTAAAGCGTCTCCTCTAAAGTGATTACTTCTGGGCTAAACATGTGTATCGGTTAAACGAAGTCCGTGAACAGGCCAAGCCAGGCAGGCATGGACACGTGTGATGCATTCTCCGCCCAAGAAATGGAACCTAAATAAAAAAGAAAACCGAGTTAGAGCAGGAAATGTTAAAAAGGAAAAAACTATTCTTAAGGAATTTCTTTGAATAGAAGTTAGTGTTTATTAAATATTAACTATTCCTCAAACAACAGCAACTACTTTCATGTATTATCCTTTTGTAGCCTTCCAACCACTCTGTGAAGATGGCAAACACTTTAATCACACCCATCTGATAGATGAGAGACAAAAGCACAGAGAGGTTAGGAACTTGCCTGAGGTCACATATCCAGAACTTGAAGCTTGGCTGACAAGTGGACCTGAAGGACCAAGCATTTAAACAGCAAGCTACATTGTCTTTTACTTTTTCTCATATAATTCTTTTTTAGAGTGTCCTGCTACTGAAGCTCCTTGAAGAGAACATAATTTTTTGGCACGACCACATGCGTACAATAAGCAAATAAAAATTCACTGATGATGAGAAATGTATAAATTCATACATTTGTGCAAAGATGTGAGCGAGTTCCCTGGCAGTCTAGTGGTTAAGATTTGGTGATTTCACTGCCATGGCCTGGGTTCAATCCCTGGTCAGGGAACTGAGATCCTGCAAGCCAACAAAATCAGGGAAAGAGGCAGCCCAATTTGCAGCAATGCAACAGAGCAAACCCCAGGCGGGAGAGCCAGCAGCAAAAGGCTGCTCTCACCCCAAGCACAGTTTGGTTGCCGTTTCTAAGAACCTGCTTGAACCTGGGTGAAACTTGAACCAAGCACAGTTCAACCAAACTGAACCAAGCACAGTTCGGTGCTCGAACTAAACCGAACTGAACCAAGCACATTTCGGTGAAGCTTGAGCCAAGCACAGTTCAACCGAACCGAACCAAGCACAGTTCAACCAAACTGAACCAAGCACAGTTCGGTGCTTGGGTGACTTCCTGAAGTTCAGTGCTTGGGTGACTTCACCTGAACTTGGGTGAAGCTTGAACCAAGCACAGTTGGAACCGAACTGAACCAAGCACAGTTCGGTACTCGAACTAAACCGAACTGAACCAAGCACATTTCGGTGAAGCTTGAGCCAAGCACAGTTCAACCGAACCGAACCAAGCACAGTTCAACCAAACTGAACCAAGCACAGTTCGGTGCTTGGGTGACTTCCTGAAGTTCAGTGCTTGGGTGACTTCACCTGAACTTGGGTGAAGCTTGAACCAAGCACAGTTCGAACCGAACTGAACCAAGCACAGTTCAGTGCTTGGGTGACTTCACCTGAACTTGGGTGAAGCTTGAACCAAGCACAGTTCAACCAAACCGAACCAAGCACAGTTCAACCAAACCGAACCAAGCACAGTTCGGTTGCTGTTCTAAGAACCTGCTTGAACCTGGGTGAAGCTAGGTTGAGGAGGGTCAACTAGCAACTGGTGTGGTCGTTCTCTGTGCCAGGGGCAAGTGAAGGACTCACAAAACATGTATGCTTTCTAGAGGCAAAGAGCAAAACCCACCCTTCTTCCCATAGGAATGGTGCCCCCTTGAGAATCTGCCTGCTTTGCAAGGGATAGGGAGAAAGTTTAACTGTAGGCCTGCAAGTGGTTGAGGATAATGAAATGAGATGGCAAATTACCCAATTGAGGGTAATGTGAGAGAGGACAGCTACTGCAATCTCATGCCGTCAGGGGATCCGTCCACAGCTGACATGCGGCACAGAAATGCATCCTTCCTGCCTCCCAGCTCAAATGCTTCCTTTGGTATCATGCTAGCACATTTCCTATTCCACCAAAAGAGACTGCCCCACAAGAGTGATCTATCCGTACAAGAAAATCTTGAGATGCATCTTCCAGATGCCTTCGAAATCATTTCTTTCTGCATCAAACAAAAGGCTGAACAAAAGGCTGTCTGCAGACAGTGGCAGAACCATTCTAACCTTATTTTCAGGTTGAACTGATTGGATGGATCCAATTCTATGGGTGTTCAGCAATGGTCAAGGCTAATTATTCTGGGCATTATCTTTGGATGCTACCATGCTCATGTGCTCCTTACCTTTTTCTTTCTTCTTCTCTTCCTCTTTCTTCTTTCCTGCCTTCCATTTCCAAAATGGTTCTGGAAGGGCCAGGGAGATGGTTGAGATCAATAAATACCAAGGGAAGAGTAGGCAGGTGGGGGTGGCACGTGGTGAACAGGCAGGACCATCCCAGTTCCTCTGTCCTTTTGTGAGAGCATTACTTTTGAGGTTCAAAGGGCAGTGTCTCCATGGGGGCACATGGCCATCGGTCCCATGCAGACACGGGCTAGAATGGTTCTGTCACTGTGTGTGTCAAAGGGTCCATGGAAGGCCGGCTCATTTGTTGCCACTGAGAATATATCAGAGGAGGTGGGGGCAGCAGGAATGGCTTGGACAATTACAAGTGGATGGCATGAGACATAATAACTCATGACTTTGGCCTAGAGATTTTGAGAGATTCCTTTCGCTGAGCCCCAAACTACTGCATGAACCAGCGGTTCTCAGTCTGGGGTGATGCTGCCCCCAGGAGACGGCTGGCAATGTCCAGAGAGGCAGTTTTGTGTGTCACAGTGCAGGGAGGGGGCATCTGGTGGATAGAGGCCAAGGATGTTGCTAAACATCCTACAACTCAGGGGACCTTTCCCATGTCAGAGTTATCTGTTCTCAAATGTCCACAGTGCCGAGGCTGAGGAACAAACACAGGTGGCAAGGAACAGGAGCCTGGAAAGGGTGAGTGCTACCTGTAACAAGCATGTCAAACTGTTACACGTGGAGAACACCAATCAGGTGTCTCCTGTTCATTCGTTCAACAGACTCCAACTGCGTGTCACCAGCACATCAGGCCCTGTTTCAGGTACTGAGGATACAGCGATGAATCAAACAAGAAAGGTCTCCGCCCAGCAATGGAGGGTCATATCAACGACAGCTACTCAGTAAGACAGTTTCAGCTACTACGAATCCCAGGCTTCAGTCTGACGCTCTGTGCACCTCGACACTGTGGTCACCCTTGGGTCTGCCACGTGGGTTCTCAGCAGCAAAAGCAGCAGGAAAGAAAAATGACTCGCACCGGCAGCCTGCCGCAGGCCAGGCCACAGCAAGGCATGATGTCTGAGTGTCATGCTAAAGCTGGGTGCCAGATTTCTGTCTCCCTGTGACACAAGCTAAGTGGCTTCCTCTTGAGATGAAGCAACACAGCTGACCGAGGTCATCAAGCCACAAAAGGGACATGTCACAGTCAAACCCATCTCCATCTTCTTCCAAATACCACCAGGCCCAGATTCCAGGCCCTGAGAAGAAAAGGGAATCTTTTAGTTTTGAGTGCATTAACACTCAGCCTGGTACAAAGGACACACTCAAAAATATATGTGTCAAATGCTTGTCTTCTACCCCAATCCCACCATAGGCTGTGACCTCCCTGAGGGGTAAAAAGGTGACCTTCTCAGCTCCTGCGGCTCCACCTTTGTCCTAAATTCCTCTGCCTGGCACTGATCAATGCCACCAAACTCAGAAACCAAAGGCTCTTGCTTATGCAGAGTCCCTCCAGGGTCTAGGAAGGGCCCTGGCAATGTGTTCTCAAGGTCATGTGTTTTTGTGAAACCTTCAAAAATGTCTATTATTCTTTTCTTACCCAGGGCATCATGACCGTGTAAACATCAACCTACATTTGCTGCAACTCAATTTAACACAATGATTAAACTGGCAGGTCCCTTTATACCTGGGTGCCCTTTTCTTATTTTTATCCTTTTTCAAGATTCAGCCTGTGTTTCTCCCTCCCTCACCCGAGCTTTTCTACACTGGACAAGCCTGTAGCAGTTTTCTCCTCCATCTACGTGCTCTCAATCACACACACTACGATTTCTGACATGGTGAACACCCCATAGATACCTGCCAATTTCTTGTCTGGCCCATTCACTGCTATTTCTACATTCATGTATGGCAAGCCTAGTAGCTGTCTGACAGTCACACAAGCACAAGAAAGTGTGCACAGAAGATGCATCTTTAGATGTATTAATACAGCCAAGGAGCTAATCATTCAGTACCAACGTGACGCTTTACTTTAGAATCAACTATGCACTCAAGCCAATGTTTCTAATACTGTAGATTTCCAATCAGCAAATTCTAGGAGTTACCAAGGCAGAACCTTCAGCACTCTTGAGAAGGCATGATGCCCAACACATCTGCAGCATTTTTAAAGAGAAAACAGCGCTGATATAAAACCAAAATATTATTTGTGCTCTCTCTCAAAACAGAGTCAACTGTGTTAAAGAAGGGAACACAATGGGATACTTGAAGAAAAGCTGAGTCACGTGACATAAAAAGCACTGGCCCAATAATTTTTTTCCTTAATAAAACCAGTTTTCTTACCACTTTATCAATAGAAGTATATAGTTCAAAAACATTCAAATGGTATGAGTGCATAAAATAAAAATGACAAGTCCCATACATCCACAGTTTCTGGTTTCAATAGGTCTGATGAGTGCCACTGTATGGTTTCTTTTAATTTTTTTTTCTTTTGGTAATAGGCATATATTCTCATGGTTTCCCAGGTGGCACTACTGGTAAAGAATCTGCCCGCCAGTGCAGGAGATGTAAGAGGTGTGGGTTCAAGCCCTGGATGGGGAAGATCCCCTGGAGAAGGAAATGGCAACCCACTCCAGTGTTCTTGCTTAGAGAATCCCATGAATGAGGAAGATGGCAGGCTACAGTCATAATGTCGCGAAAAGTCAGACACGACTGAAGCAACTTGACACAGTACATATATTCTCAGAACCCTAAATATATAATTATTGATCTGTTCCCCTCCTGTGAGCATCATGTTAACCTGGGGCCTGTGCTGACTCAAGTGGATCCAACACAGACCTGGGCCTCCCACTGCACTGTGTCCCCAGAAAAAATAAAGAAAAAACAGGGAATGGTGGGCCAGCCTCCTTGGTTGTACGGAACTGGACTTGAGTTGGGGAACCTTGAGTCTCTGGGACTAGAGGGGCATAAAAGATATGCAAGAAATAAGAGTGGTAGTTTCTGCAGGTCAAAGGGCCCCCTGACACACACACATCCTGGCAATCATGTGTGGCAGCCACCAGCACCTGTGTGGATGACGGCAAAAGAAGTTGTGTGCTTGGGTAGCTGATGAGTTCCCTAGGAGGTGAAGATGCTGCATCTCCTGTGCTGTGTCTTGATAGGCTAAGTAAAAGACGCATTAGACAGTGGTGCGCACCCGGCGTGATTCCAGCCCCCTGCAACGCCTGGGGGGACATCTAGAGGCCATGTTGGAGGTCACCACTGGGATGGGGTGCTACGGCACCTAGCGGGTAGAGACTAGGGCCGCTAGTAAACACACTGCAATGCCCAGGGCCACCCCCACAACGAGGAGCCATCCAGTCTAAACTGTCAGAAGAGCCGGGCTCAGAAGTCCTCTTGTCAACTGGAAATCATGTTCTTCAGAAAAGGAGAATGGATTAGTCAAGTTTTAAAGTGCAGCTCAAAAACAAAAATAAAAAACCAAAGCAAGTGCTAAAAAAGTGTTAACATAAAAAACAGAGCAAAATTTAAAAATAAGATTAATTTTTTGAAGGAAATATAGATTAAATTTAATATTTTAATAAAATAATAAGCAATAAAAGTACTCATCACATAATTTTAAACTTCTAAAGCCCATGAGTAAATAGCATAGGATGGACATGACTAGTCTTTGTAAGCTCTGTTAATAAAAGTGTGGGTACCAATAGAAACTAGTGTTTCTTAAACTGGAGAAAGCAATAAACAGCAAAGTATTCCCAGTAGATACGTGATTTAATAATGCACTCTTAATTATTAAAAAAGAGTTGTTAAAGAAAAATCAATACGTTATAACTACCATCTGCCTAAAAATGTGTTTAGAAAGCATGCATCCTATTCCTTTCAAGTAGACTTATATTTTATTCTATTTTTGAATGATCAAATGTGAAGTTAAAAACTTTACAAAATTGTAGCCTAGGAGTGTCTAAACTGTCTAATTGATACATCAGAAACAAAATAGTAAAATGAATTCAATAGTTTCTACCTATAGGTCTTAATTTCATTCATCAAATACTGTTCACTTTATCAAAATAAATATCGGTGGCTAATGTCTAAGCCAAACCAGAATAGAAAGTTTAAAATTAGAGCAGGTATAGTCCTCACCTATTCATAGTCTTGTGCTTCTAATACACCAGTCCCTGTGACCACAATCAGAGTTAATCTATTTTTTTTTAGAAGGCAAAAAGAAAGTGGAGGGGGGAAAGTAATGAACACATCACATTTAAAAGAACTTTTATACAGCATCCATCTATATTTTTACCATCTACTAATCAACTGTAAAACTTTAGAGTAGAGTCTCACCAGGACATATTTATTTTAAAATGGGTTTTTTTTTTTTTAAGTTGTTTTGAATAGAGTATAGCTGAAAGATACTCTGGAAGAACTAGGTTTTCATCAGGATAAGTAAATTTCACTCAGAACAAGTAACAACTCTGGAACAAGAACTAGGTTATTGAAATGACCTATGAAAATGTATTTTCAAGACAGTAAAATAACCAATATGAACAGCTGTAATATTGAGGTCTAAAAACATGGTTCAAGTGGTTATCTGAATGGGGGTAAGTTCAGATCTGACGTTAACATCTTACTTTTTCAGTACTTTCCGTTCTTTTATCACTTAATTTTACTATGAAAACTATAATCTGTTATCATAGACTTTATTATCAACAGTGTGATTAAAAGCACAGCACAGAGATGCTCCTGGGTTTATGGCAGGAGAATGATTTTGTTTTCTTTCAAAACTGACTTCGCACTAAACCTGAACTAGAAACTATAGGAACCAGGAAAATAGAATCTGGTTCTCTTGTCAAAATATCTCAACATTTGGAAACCTCATCAGAACTACAAGATGAGACAGATTTCAACTCTGGACTATTCTGTGTCATCTCAGGGAACATCTTCCCTACACAAACCCATCTGGGTTAATTGCACTGAAAAAAAAGTTCAAATTAAACATGACCACAGCTTTCACTGAAGTAGATGCCAATGGAGTGATGGACAGAGCAAAATCCAGAGCCTGTTCTCTGACCTATCGCCTTGGGACCTCAGCCACATACTGAGCCCCTGGGAGGCTGAATGTTGTACAGAGGATGGGAGAAAACCAAACCTTACTTCACAGACTTGTATTAAATGAGAAACACATCCACGACAATTAGCATCATATCGAGGATCTGGTACACCATGGCATACAAGTAGCAACTAGTACTGCTATTTGTACAAAAATAGTTACCCAGAATGTGTCATTCTTGACTTGTTTTAGCAAACCAGCTGGGGTAGCGGAGGTTATACTAACAATGTACAAAGACAACTAATTATGAAAGAACAGTGAATTAAGAGTCAACTTTTAAGCAACAGCGACTCCCATGGACAAAAGATGGCTCGTGTTGGATAAGGCTGATGAAAAAAACTGAGACCGATGCCAAAGGCGGCTGGGCAGGTTTCACCCTCCACCCCCACCCCCACCAAGGGGAATGGGGTTAGTGGTTTGGCACAGAGCCAGACAACTAACGGTTTTGAAACCTTTCCTGTCTCAAAATGGCCGGGAATAAAAGGTGCATATCATGCTTACAAACGACAGTACCGGCTCAAGCGGTCAAACCATGGTGAGGAATGGTACCAATGCAACAGGAAGTGTTTCTCAAGGAAACCACAGGAGAGCCCAAGGTCATCTTCAGATGGGTCTAAACAACCAGGGTTCCCACTACAGCACATTGAGCGAAACCCCAATTTTCTTATTTCATTCAGATAGAGTCAAAACCTTAGCTGTTATCTGTGACTGTGGAGTATGGGAAAGATATTTGGCTCCATTTCAGTTTTAAACCCTAAGCCACATGTGGGGAAAAGAAAGCAGAAGGCAGAATTCAGTTTGCTTTGAGAACATTTAACCTGTTTTTAGAGGATGTGATGGGTAGAGAGAGAACACTGCAGAGGACTGAACTCACCTCCAACAAGCCCCAGGCCTGGGACACGTCCTCAAGCACACACACGCCGCTCCCCACCCACCCCTGCACCCTGGACCCCATGTAGCTGCTGGTAAGTGAGGATGTACTAACGGCACAAGAAGAGCAAGGCACCTGCAGCCTGGCACCCCTGGGGATTTGGCTGGAACCATACTGGGTTTCACACGCTTTGTATCTGAAGGACACGGATTCTCCAGGTTCCACAAACTTCTCTGCTCCCTCCTACCTGCCACCCACCCACTTCTGGAAGTCCTACACAGCTCTCTGGCCCCTGCAGACAGGAGGGTCTGCAACACCTGAGGACACAACCTCTGCAGCCCCATCCGATACTGCCGTCACTCCTGCCACTTCCTGTCAATAACTTTCCAAAAATGGTGTTTAGGTCATTGTGATATGGAGCTGTTAGAGAGGAAAATAAACTGGAAAGGTAAACATCATGAATCTCCAGGGTTGTGAACATTGCATCCTGTGGAGAGAGTCAAAATGTAGGACTTTCAAGTTAAAATACAAGTGGATCATTTTCTACAAAACCCATGGATCATTTTCTACAAAACCCAAAGCACAAACTTATGTGCTTCTGCCTTTTCAGTAGGTCTGATTTCAGCAAAGAAGTATACACAGTATTTTATATATACACACATATATGTATATAAATGGTAATATATATACATAAATGGTCTTTTAGGATATAAAATACATTCATATATCCAAAAGTAATATATATTTATATCCTAAAACTGTTAAGCAAAATTCGGTATTTCAAATTATTTTTATGAAATGTTTCTAATGCCATGAGAATGAAGATATGTAAATGATTAGTTAAATAAGGATGGTAAGAATACAGTTCTCTCAGATGGAAATGGAGAGGAGAATGGAAGAGGTTTTCCACTTCATCTTCTCTGATTTCCAATTTCTAGCACATTTCATGTCATAGAGGCCTTGCTTGGAGTTGAGTAACTGAAATGTAAGAAAACCAACAAGAACACATATATACTAACTTTACGAGTCATCGGATGGCAACTGTCTCCCACTTTGCCCATCGGTGTGCAAATCCGTATGCTCTTAACCCAGAGACTAACAGCACAGCACATGCCTCCACCACACTGGGGGTCCCTGTCGCAGGCCTGAAATGTGATAAGCAAACAGATAAAGATAATCAGAATGACTCAGGCTAAAATTAGCAGTAAAAAAAAAAAAGCTCTTTTAATATCTCACAGCTATGATTTTAATAATCTTACATGTTTATAAAAACTGTAATCATTTATTTGAACATATTTACAATAAAATCTGATCAGAGATTTTCCCACTTGGTGAAAAAAAAAAGCCTAAATAATGGCCCACAGAGTATGAAAATTATAAACCCCAATACTTTTTAAAAAAATCAGCTCTCTTTTTCTAGTGCTTTATGGATGAAACAGCTTTGAACTTGAAGTTTATATTGGTCTTTTACCATACGTGGCCATTAGGAACTACATAAATTGAATCACAAGATTTTATAACTATTAACGGTAGAATAAAGTGGGCCCAATTTAAAAAAGAGATTTAAATGGTCTCTAAATCTATCATGAAATGCTCCAGATCCGTAAAGATACCGATGTAAATTTAAAAGTATAACTCATTTTCTCTTTCAAATATTTGCATTTTGGTTCATGAGATTTAACGTTTCTCACACCTCTGACTTGATTTTCACCATTTCCTTTTGAAAGAAAGAAATTTCATAGGCTGAGAATGGCCAGACCAAGACTTTTGCCTTATGTTACTCTTTTTTTTTTAGGTGAGTAACCTGCAAAAAAGGAAATTATTGGCTTAGGGTATACATATGTGTACAATATAAGATTAATGAAACTATTCTGAGATCCATCAGATTTAGAAATGCAAGTGAAAGATTCAATTATCAACAGTGAATACTCAAGACACTTGTTCCTAATATAAAAATTGTAAATACATATAATCAAAGAATCAGCTATGGAGGAATTTCCTCACTTGACTAAACAGAAGTAAATAATGAAGTGTAAACTTATTTGCATAAAAGTAGATCCAAAGAACTATGGTTCTTTCCTAGAACCATCCATAAATAGGATGCTTTGTTTGAATGGTGTTCAGTAATCTGTTTTGTTAGTGTTAAGGTGAGAACATCCTATACTATATATGTAAGAAGCTAAGAAATCTATAATTTAGACAAATTTAAGCGCAGATTTAATGCAAATAACTAAGATACTTCTTCAGAGTTCTTAGTTTTGGAGAAGCTATAATTTCGCAAAAGACAAATATATGGGGATACTCATTATTTTTTCATTAAAGTGATCAGCTATATTGTTTTATTTCCCCCATTAGAATTTTTTCTTGGGCTATTTAGTATTGGATAAAAACTGTAATTTTCATCTTGGGGTGTTTAGACATTTATAGGAAAATATACAAACAGTTCCATTTTTCCAGTTTTTATCTGAACATCAGAAATCACACATACGTAGCCATTACATTCCATAAATGAGATGTTCACTGTACGATCTTTTTCAATACAGTTTTAACAAATCTATGTGGACATATAAATCAATTCAAAAATAACCACATTACTACTCCCCAAAAAGTAAATATTTAAGATGGAGGTTTTAGGCAATATTTTATTTCAACAGATTCTTAACACCAGGAATTCTGAAGCCCCACTAGCTCTTTTAATAAGACAATCAAAATCCAGCCAAAATCTCTTAAATTTCAATCAATCACTTGGATTTTAAACATCCTAGAGATGACATATCTAGATAAGTTACTAGGTTTTTCATTTGACTCCAGATGGTTCCTGTCATGGAAACATAACTATATTTATTTACTGCCATGCTGTTTTAGAGAAATTTTTAAAGATCCT
Organism: Bos indicus x Bos taurus; assembly: GCF_003369695.1. Taxonomy (NCBI): domain Eukaryota; kingdom Metazoa; phylum Chordata; class Mammalia; order Artiodactyla; family Bovidae; genus Bos; species Bos indicus x Bos taurus. The sequence continues at coordinate 18,150 of NW_020867174.1, forward strand.
TTTATTTTCTAGCACTGTTTTGCAACAAGAAAAACAACACATATAATCGCATATAGCCAGTTTAAATTTTAACAGATAAACATTCAATGTGATAAAATTTCACTTTGTAATAAAAAAGTTTCAGTTCTTGGAAATACTTATAAAGACTTGCATGGGTTTATATATTTTTAATTAGACAGCTGTTTCTTAATGCCCTTCATCTTTAACCTACTGCAAATCTATTCAACTGGTGTTGTCTTGTGAATGGAACAAAAAGATACTTATATTACAAAGGAATTTGGGGCTCAGAGGATTAGCAGAAATTTAAAGAGCCAGCAGGGGAAGATGAGGGAAAACCAATCAGATTTCAATTCTCATGTATTAGAAAGACTTGTAAAAACTTTTTTTCAACCACATGGACTGACAAAGCTATTCAAATACATCTATATCTGTAAAAATCTCTACAAACTATACTAATAAATATCACAATACTTATTAAGTATCTCTTGGCCATAACCCAAATATCTATTGGTTGTAACCAAATACTGTTATAATACAAGGACTTTCAATGTGCTATAAGCATATGGAGACAATAGTGCTTAATTTTGTCAAGACAACGACAGTTCCCTTAAATTTAAATGGTATTTCATTATCTGTGTACTATCATTTCAAACATAAAACTTTTTTCTCTAAACCCTATTATGTGAACTTAGATATTTGAAATAATTTAATGGGGGTGTAAAATACTTTCAGACTTATTAGAGTTGAACAATCAGGAAATGGTAGCGATTCTGCATTGTTGGCATAAAGTAGACATTTTCATTTTGTGCTGTAAAGTTATCCTTCGGATCCACACAAAGAAAATTGTTGGTGGACCTAGGAGAGAACTGAACTAGTTCCTACTTCCACAAATGATGACATCTCTCTAAACTGAAACATCTACAGGATCACCTACTCCATAACTAAGCCAAAGCACTGTAGGTGCGTTTATCAGGAACAGGAAACGGAAAACTTTTACAAGGAGAAGCTCAGGACGTTGGGGGGGAAAAATGAAGAACGCTGGAACTGAGAAGAAAGGACCCACGTTGCTTTTCAAAAGTGCACTTATGACCTTGAACCAAGTTATTTCAAAGGGATTTTGCAGAGAATGCTTTGGGGAGCAAACTCCTCAACCGCAGAATTAAGTCTCCCAGGATCTGGGGGTACTGGTCTTGCCCCTTTACATTTTAAAGCACTTAAATTTTAAGGACAGAGGCTGGAAAAGCTGGGGCAAAGTGCTCGAGAAAACTGCCAAAGGCAACTTCTTTCAACTTAAGAGGAAAAAAGACCAAACGCGAGGACAGAGGGGCAGGCGAGCGTGAGAAGGTGGTGGGGAGCGACCGTGGGCACTTCTTCCAGGGAGCGCCCGATGTCCTGGCCGCCCGCTGCTTAGGGATCAGGGCATCCTCCAAGTGCTCCAAGGGGCGAGTGGGGCAGGTGTCCCGGTCCGGGATAACCCTCCCGTGCCCCCACCTCCCGGTCGCTGTCCCCAAGCCGTCTCCCCCTGGGTTCCCGCCCCCACGACCCGGCGGCACGAGGAGGGCGCGCATCCCGGGTGGACAGGTGCGCCCGGCCGCTTACCCCGGTGATGACCGCGGCGTCGCCGGCGGGAGGTGTGAGCAGCAGCGGAGGCAGCAGCAGTAGGAGCAGCAGGCGGGCGCAGCGCGGGCTTCTCATGGCGCCCTCGGGCCTGGGCGGCTGTTGGGGGGCCGTTGGGGACGCACGGGCTGGAGCGCAGAACGCAGAGCGCCGGGCGGGCCACTCACGCGATCCTGCCGGCGGTTATAAAGGCGAGCCCCGCCGTGACTCACGCAGCCGCCCGGCCGGCCGCACGCGCGGGGGGCATGGCGCGGGCACACCCCCGCGCCCACCCCCCTGCCCCGGCTCCGCTCGCGGCAGGGACTGCTCGCGTCCCTGCCGCGCACGTGTCGCCGTGGTCCCGGGCGCCCCCACTCGGGGCGCTACGCAGGCAGCGCCCCCCGCGCGGCGCCCGGCTCGCGGCCAGCCCCTTGGCTCGCGGCCAGCCACTTGCCTCGCGCCGCGGCTGCCTTCCGCACGCGCCCGCACGTCTTTTTTGGTCAGAGATACCCCCTCTGCTGTCCTGGTTTCCCCAGCTCCACGTACTCAGCGCTGCAAACTTGCAGCTCATTTGCTCTCCAGATGTCTAGGGAGTGCCTACTAAGGTGCTGGGCGCTGTGGACACACCGGGGGAGCAAGGGAGGAGCCAAAAGCCGCTCAATGTATTAATTTCTGTATGCCACCTACAGCCACTTGGTTTGTCCTTAGGGTCCAGTAACTGAACAGAAAAGACAGACATCAAACAAACAACCTGGAAACGTGGAAAACAAGGGGCAAAGAACAAAGGGAGGGCAAAATTACCCCTCATCCCACATCCCTGACGACACTGAGGGATTTGTCCTTCTAGCTGTGGGAGTCCAATTTATTTCTTTCAAGGACTGTCCTCCCTTTCTGCTCACATCTGTTCCCTACCCTCTGCTCTCTGATTTTCCTCGCATTCATTTCTTCCCTTTAACATCGCGCCAGCTTCAGGCAGAGCAGTTCAGGATGATGCTAAAGCGAAATGAGATCGCCAAGCTCCGGATGCCAGCCTGAGGCGCCTTACGCTGTAGGTAGGCAGCTCTCTTACTTTCCAGTCCAAGATAATCATCTTTCAGTCTTTATAAGACGCGATACGACGTTACTGGGATTCGTTCATTTGTGTAAGTATGATTTGAGTGCCTATTGGGTTCTAGGACCCCTATGAGAGGACCAGTGAGAGCTTCCCCTTCCATTGTGACCTCCAGTCTGGCTTCAAGAATCTCAGCGTGTTTATCCTCAAGGAAATTCTTTCGAGAATACCTAGGTGTGACCACTCCAGACTTGTTTCCACCGAAGTTCTGGGAAGCTCGACTTTATTCCTTGAAACCTCAGCTTTCCCTGGCCCTATTGAAAAGCAGATGTGTCTTCCAGTTTCTATAATAAATGCAGTGGGGAGAGTCGGGACAAAGTTACTTTCAGACTGTGGGGCTCCCCCCATGCCAAAGCATTCAGACTAAATGTGGAAAAAAATTTTTTTTAAGGCAATTATCCGAATGTTAAACAGCTGAGTATTTGGAAAACTAAAATTTTGACTGATTTTTAAAAACCCTTTTCATGCATGTTTTTATGTTTGAGAAATGTCTTGAAAGAGAAAACAAAAAAATATCAAACTTTTTTTTTTTTTACATTAAAAATTTGTAAAAATTGGGTTCACGGTTAAAGTAAGTGGAAACAGTAGCAAGTGACAGATCCGTGGAAAGTTTCATTTTCCAATCTCCATGCCAATGGTAGCATGGGAATGCTGCCGGGTAAATGTAAAAACCAGTCAACATGGATTTTAACATTCCTACAATTTTTTTTAATGGTCTAATTTATATTTGTTACTGCTGAATGCCAGTTTGGGTATCCCCTGCTTCTCCAGGCATACAAAACAGGCTATGTCTCCAGAGTAAAGTCAGTTTTCAAAAGTAGAAGGCTTCACACACTGCTGTTTGGAAAACAATCCTCATAAAGATGTTTTGAAACAAAGTTGGAAACACTTAAAATTCTTAGAGTTGGTTTGGTTTCATGTTGATTCTTTTGATCCTGCTGTTTCTTCTAATTGTTTTAATGCTTAGAGGAGAAATGAAGGCCTCTGATATGACAGATCTTTGTATCCATGGCCAAGTTAAAATATTGAAGTCTGAAAGTTGGTTGCATCTCATAAAGAGAAAGATGGAAAGCTGAGTTTAACTAGTTCATAAACATCAGCTAGGGAAGCCATTGTTGAAATAGAAATTGAAGAGTAGTTTGACTATTCTATTCTCTTTCTTACTGTTAATTTTGCCACGTGATCAATGCAGCCTTGGGATAACTATAGAAAGAAAACCAAACTTTGTGTAGTTTAGAATCTAGATTCCTGTTTTCTAGCAGACCATCAAGGGAACAGGTGAATTGAAGGAGCAGTACAGGAAAGTCCCTAGACCTCAGGATTGTAAATTAGACTGAGCTGGATTGGAATTCTCAGTGACCAGTGGGCAAGCTGTTTAAAAACTTCACTAAACCTCTGTTTTCTCACTTGTAAAATGGATAAAAATACCAATCTCATGGTAAACAACCTCCATGGGGTTTAAATAGGATAATACCTATAACATGCTTAGCACAGTCTTTAGAACATACTAGGAGCCCTGTTAAGCATGAAGGTGAAAGTGAAGTTGCTCAGTCGTGTCCGACTCTTTGCGACCCCACCGATGGTAGCCTACCAGGCTCTGCCGTCCATGGTATTTTTCAGGCAAGAATACTGGAGTGGGCTGCCATTTCCTTCTCCAGCGGACCTTCCCAACCCAGGGATCGAACCTGGGTCTCCTGCATTGCAGACAGACACTTTACCATCTGAGCCACCAGGGAAGCCCCTGTTAAGCATAGCCTCCTATTAAGTCTTATCCTTTGGTGTTCTCTGACAACTTCAGCCAACACAGTTTTTTCTGTCTTGCCCACCAGATTAGATTAAATCCTAAATCTAACAACTGGTGTCCTTATAAGAGAAAGAAGAGGGATACCTGGACACAAAGCGACACAAGGAGAAGGCCAGGTAAAGGTGGAGGCAGAGACTGGAGTAATGCATGTAGAAGTCAAGAAATACCAGGGATTACCAACAACCACCAGAACCCGGAAGAGTCAACAAAAGATTGTTCCCTAGAGCCTTCAGAAGAAGCATAGTCTTATTGACATCTTGATTTTGGACTTTTAGCCTCCAAAACTGTCAGAGAATAAGTTTCTATTCCAGGTGAGGGAGGCTGGAGGGGTGCACAATGCATGTGTACTCAGTCGTGTCCAACTGTTTGTAACTCCATGGACTGCAGCCCACCAGGCTCCTCTGTCCATAGAGTTTTCCAGGCAAGAATACTGGAGTATCCTACATTTCCTACTGTAGGAGATCTTCCCAACCCAGGGATCGAAACTGCTCCTTCAGCATCGGCAGGCTGATTCTTTACCACTGAGCCACCTGGGAAGGGTGCACACCAGCTCTCAAATGCCTCTATCTGGAAAAAAAAAAGCCTCTGAAATTGGCATATATCATTTCTGCTCATGTTTTAATGGCCAAAAAAAAAAAACAAAAACCGACTTAGTCTGTCTTCAAGGGACAGGCAATGAATGTGAGTCTGTAATACCCTCTGTTTTCTGAGGAACCAGAAACTGGTGAACAGCACCATATTTTACAGGAAAGGGATCATTTGTGGTTTATTCTCTCTAATGAGCATGTAATAGGGAAAAACCTTTGCATTCTATTACAAGTTAACCACTAAAGGGATGTCATCTCTAAGTTTAAACTATACATAAAGGGCTTCCCTGGTGGCTCAGATGGTAAAGAGTCTGCCTGCAATGCAGGAAACCTAGGTTCGGTCCCTGGGTTGGGTAGATCCCCTGGAGAAGGAAATGGCAACCCACTCCAGTAGTCTTACCTGGAGAATCCCATGGGCAGAGGAGCCTGGCGGGCTACAGTTCATGGGGGGTTGCAAAGAGTCAGATATGACTGAATGACTAATACACACACATACATACATGATGGTCCATCTCTGGGAACCTTGCTTCCCAGGTAATGAGTATCAGCTGAAATACTTTTCTTTAGCTCACAGGAAACATCCTGACCAGGCCCACCCATGAATGACTGCAGGGAGAAATTAACTTATCTCCTCTGGAGGCTGATCGGAATCAGGAAATGTTTGAAGTTACTTCCTCCCCTTTTAGTATACAAGAAGCCTAAATTCTAACTCAGGCAAGAGGGTTCTTTACAACAAAGTCCACCATCTTTTCTGTTTGCTGACTTTCCAAATACAGTCACTATTCCTTACCCCAACAACTGGTCTCTCAATTTACTGGCCTGTCATGCATCAAGCAGTATGAGCTTGACCTTGGTAATAAACATAATGAACTTCTGCCGGGGTCCAGCCCCAGCTGATCCAGGGTATTCGAAGGAGAGATGGCATCAGCGAGGATCAGGAAACAACTGCTTAATTAAACGTTAACTAAGGATATAAAAAGTAATAGAATGAGGATAACTCAGTGAGGAAATTCAGTGGAGAAAAGAGGCTGAAATAAGGATAGCTCAGTAGGAAAATTCAGTAAAGAAAAGAGGCTGAACAATTAATTCAGCCAGAAGGTAAGAGAAAGAACGACATGGGGAGACCAAGTTTCGGTGAACAAGGCCCGCACTTTATTTTCCAAAGTAGTTTTTATACCTTAAGTTATGCATAGAGGATAATGGGGGAAGGGTAGAGTCATGCAGTAAGCCAGGCTTTCTTCCTGCAAACTTATCATATGCAAAAGTTTAGGTGATTTACATCATTTTCTGGCCCGGAGGCCTGTTAACATTTTAAGAAACTTGTTTTTCTGTAAAGGTGATTATTCTAAAGTCAGGCACCAGCCTCCAAAAAGCATTGGATAGAGTTGCATTCCTATAGGGCAAAGGTGAGGTGGGCTCAATCAAGAAAAGGATTAACTCAAGGGTCCAAGGTTACAAACATTGAGGCTACTACTTACATTTCTATACACCCATTATATCAATCAATACACTGCCAAGGACACAGTAGGTAAGGGGTATGGAGACTGAGCAGCAAACATTGGCCCAATAAGTGAAAAACCCTTCACCAATACAATTTCTAATCAATCTTTTAACTACTCAAAGCAATCTGTGTTTAGACAGTTTAGAACATCTCCTGCCTCTCACAGTTGGGAGGCTCTGAACAATCACATGTGGCCGGAAAAACCTATTCAGGCAGGCTAGAGGACTTCCAAAGGAGTTTGTACGTTGAAACACTGTCACACCCAGGAATTGTTAACTGGAGCTGTAAGCTAACTCTTTTTTCAGAGAGAGGTAGTGGGGGACAGCCCCCGTGAAGTCAGAGGTGTAGGTGAGAGCACAAAGCAGAAAGTAGGCAGACTCTGGTTTTGGGGGTAGATGCTCGAGAATTTCCAGGGGGACTCCTGAGGCTCGATCCCGCCTTTGCGTATGCCAAGCCTCCTTCCTCATGACCTTTGCCACGGGTGGAGCTCGCTCCCCGCAAACTTCAAACTATATTAATAATAATTTTAAATGATAATGTATTATTTCCTTTGTGTTTTCTCAAGTTCAATATCCCTATGCTATAATATCCCCAAAACATTCTGGAAAAAATAAATGTATAAGCTGATATTTTCTTTTAGGTGGATGGAAAACTGCAATTCATTCATTCAGTAGACATTTACTAAGTACTTACTAAAATGTAAGTATTGTGCAAGGCACTGGAGGTACAGTGGTGAGCAAAACATGTGAATCCAGCCCCCTGGGAATGTACAGTCTAGTGGGAAGAGGACATGAATTGAATAACTATATAATTATATAATTACAGGAAATAGATGGGAGTGCACTGGGAGAGAGCATATGGGGAGACCTGGAGGTTTTCTTAAAGTAATGGTGTCAAAGCTGAGATCTGAAGCTTAAACAGGATTAAACTGAGATTAATGAGGGCAGCAGGAGGTTGGTGGTGGGAGAATGACTGGGCATTCCAGGCAGAAGAATTGCCTATTCGGAGACCGGAAAGAGTATCCACATTCAAGGAACAGAAGAGAAGCCAGTGTGGCCCAAAGAACAAGCCTAATGGGAAATCTAGTATAAACATGAAGCCAGACAGGGAGTAGGGACCCAATCCAGAGCCTTATGTAGGGAACACTGAGGATCTCACTCTTATAAGGAAGGGGAGGGAATAAGGCCAAGGAAGAGGGAAAATATAAAGGTGACCAGGCATGACAAGTAGCTTTTGAAAAGAAGATGCTTGTCTAGGACCAATCTCCTTGTGGTCCCCACCCTGAACCTCTTTTATTGATGGCAACTCTGTCCTCCCAAGGATGACCTTGGTGCATACTTGAGCTTTTTCTCCCACACACCATGTCCATTCCATCTGGAATCTGACCACTTTGCCCTCTGTCATGGCCACCCTTCTTGTTTGCAGCCATCATCATCTCCAGCCTGGATGACTGGCATTGCCTTCTGACTAGCCTCCTGGTCTCACTCTTGCCCTCTACATCCCATCATACCCCCAGCTGCCTCAACTCTTCTTTTAAGACAGACCTTTTGCTCAAAACCCTGTAGTGGTTTCTGGTCCCCTTCACAGAGTTTAGGTCTTTGCTTCCTCTACTACAATGATACGATGACTGAGTGTCTTCCTGCCAGCTCTGCTCCAGCCACACTGGCCTCCTGGAGGTTCCAAGAACAATAGGTAGGTTCCCACTCTGGGAACTTTGTCTGAAACTTCTCTTTGTCAGGATTGCCCTTCTTCACAGTAGACAGGAACACAACTGACTCAGTCCTTCAAGTGTTTGCTCAATCCTCACCTCAAAGAGGCTTCTTCCAACAACCCTGATAAGTGCATAACTGCCCTGGCACAGTAGAGCAGAGACCTCACTTTGCTGACAAGGTCTGTCTAGTCAGAGCTATGGTTTTTCCAGGAGTCATGTATACATGTGAGAGTTGGACCATAAAGTTGAGCACTGAAGAATTGATGCTTTTGAACTGTGGTGTTGAAGAAGACTCTTGAGAGTCCCTTGGACTACAAGGAGATCCAACCAGTCCATCCTAAAGGAAATCAGTCCTGAATATTCATTGGAAAGACTGATGCTGAAGCTGAAGCTCCAATACTTTGGCCACCTGATGTGACTCATTGGAAAAGACCCTGATGCTGAGAAAGATGGAAGACTGGAGGAGAAGGGGATAGTGGATGAGAAGGTTGGATGGCATCACTGATTCGATGGACATATGTTTGAGCAAGCTCCGGGAGTTGGTGATAGACAAGGAAGTCTGGAATGCTGCAGTCCATCGGGTCACAAAGAGTTGGACTGAGCAACTAAACTGAACTGAACTTCCCCAGCACTCCAGATGCCCCTCACTCTACTCCTTTTCATATTTTGCATTCTCCTCTAGCACTTAACACCTTCTGGAACTATATTATTTGCTTCTATCTTATATTTGTCTTGCTCCACCCTCTTCACACATAGACCAGAACAGAAGCTCCACAAAACGGGATTTTTTTTTTTTTTAAATCTTTTGCTCACCAGTTTAAGTCCAGTATCTGGAAGTGTGGCTGGTATGTAGATGGCACTCGATAAACTTTTGGTGAACAAATTACTGAAAATATGGAAAAGAGATTGGATAGATTAATGAATGGATGGATGGATGGGTAGATGGATAGACGGATAGACAAATGGGTGGATGAGCATGGACCTGGTGGGAGGATACCGTAGTGGTCTAGGGGGCTTCTGCTACTGTTGTTGGCAGGAAAGAGAGAGAGAAATGAACTGATTCATTCAAGTAGTGAAACAGGCAGAGCCTACTATTAATTGAGATAAAGAGCAGAAAAGGAAAGGCCAAGATTCATCACTAGGATTCATTATGTATAACTGATTAACACTGGGTATGCTGGGGTACAGGAATTACCTGGATGCGGGGAAGGGCAGCCAGACTGACCTAGGATGCAGAGAAGAGGCTGGACTAGAGATAAAATTCTGGCCATATATATCCCTTTTAAATTATTTTTTATTTCTATTTCTATATAATATAATTATTTTTTATTTCCATTTCTATATAATATAGACACTATGGTAAAAGTTTAGATCAGGGCTTGGCAAACTCTGATCTACTACTTATTTTTATAAATAAAGTTTTATTAGAACACAGCTACACAACACACTTAAATGTTGCCTATGATTGCTTTACACTGCAAGAAAAGACTGGAGTGCTTTCGAGAGAAAGATTGTATGGCCCACAAAGCTAAAAACATTTATTATCTGGCCCTTTATAGATTTTGCTGATTTCTGCTTTAGGGAATAAGGAGGAGTGTGGAGTTTCTCTATTGCTTTCTTTCATTTTAGGGCAAATTCATTACCACCAAATTTTCTTGAGCTTGTTACGGGCTGTACTTTTGATGCTCTCTCTGGTTTCTCAGTTTAATTCTCTGCTTCCTGAGTTTGGGAATTTGCCCCAGGTGCTAGCTTCCTGATAGATCACTACTGTGTTCATCTTGTTAGACATATTTTCATTTCAACTGCCCATTACATAGTAGGTGCTCAATAAATATTTGTCAGTAGAATTTGAGGCACAGGGCAATAAATGTATGCTTAATCTGCTGTCTTGAGCTGGGGGTCTAAAACTTTTTCTCATATATATATATACATATATGAAGAGCACTTTCATGACCCTTGTATATGAAGTTCCAGTTTTAAAAGTGATTACAGCTTGCTTGATGACTTACTTTTTTGTGTATCATATTCTTAAGACTTCCAAGTATTACAGAATAATAGGTGAGCCTGGTAACTTAATAACTGGGTCCCATTTGTCTTTGTGTAAATGATTTTCATTGAGACAGATTTAAAAAAGTAAAATAGATGATATTCTGCTTGTTTTTTCATCCTTTATCCTTTACCACTGTACTATTACACGGTGGCTTTTCTTGTTAATAAATCCATAATATCAGTCTGAAATAGCTTTTTAAAATAATAACTGTGCTTTAAATGTGACATATGAAAATGGAACTGCTTTTATAATTCTAAGACATCTATTTTAATCTATTTCAATGCTGATGATTTCTCTCTATTTTTAAAAATAAATCACCATGCCTCAACTTGAAAGCCAATTGTCTATGGAGGCACTAAAATTATTTGTTCTATTCAAGTGATAATGTATGATAAAGTTTACCTATTTTAAAACAGTTGAAATATTAAGCTAAGAGAAAGAGTTTTCCCAAAACAATTAGTACAAAATACATTTGAAATAATATGAGGGGTCAGGATGAACACTGGGTTCTCAAAGATTTAAGTTTTATTCATTATAATGCTGTAAGTCTTTAATATTCATTTTTAGCATTGAAGAAGGGCTAAAGCTTATATATCATGTATTTCATTAAAAGGGAGGGATTGTTATGCAAATCTGTAGCATATCTGGTACTTTCCAGAGAGAAAGAGTAAGTCTCATATAGTAAAGAGTTTTTTTAAAGATAGAAAACAGGGCTAGGTAATTACTTCCCTATTATTCTAGATCATTTATTTGCTATCCTATGCTAAACTTTATTTAGCAACTTGTTTTTCTCCTCTAAATTTGAATTATATTTATTTTTCTATTGAGGGAAATGATGTGAAATAATAAGGCATCCAGGTAGAGGAATTTTAGCCACAAATCAGTTAACAGTCTACATGCCTAAAAGTAAAGCTAGCTCTCTTATGGTTTGCATATGGTTGGAGCTCAATAAATCTCAACACATCTTCTATCATAGCCCCAGTTACCCTATGAGGCAGCTTTTACAATCCCTGTTTTACAGATAAGGAAAGTGAGATTCAGAGAGATTAACCATGTTACACAGAATTAGAATCACTTCTAAGTAGTAGAGCTGAGTTTCAACCCAAGTTGGTTTTATGCCCAAAACTTCAATGTTATTCTTCCTTATTATATGCTTTAATTAAATATTGGCATAAGTAATTTAGGTACCAACAACCAGAAGAATTAGTCACTATGCTGTGAATTTTTCTCAAACTCATCTTAAAACCTTTTTTCTCTCTCAATTGGGAGATCAAGACTTAAAAAACAAAGTGGCAGAAAACAGGTATAATTCTGGACTTTCTGTTTGAGGGTTCCCTGAAGAACAGATTCAGATTTTTTTTTTTTTGTAAAGGAAAGAGGTGATCAGGGACTTCCTTGGTGGTCCAGTGGTTAAGACTCCACATTCCCGATGCAGGGGGCCTGGGTTCAATCCCTGGTCAGGCAACTAGATCCGTCATGCCACAACTAAGAGTTTTCATGCTGCAGCCAAAAGATCTTGCATGATGCAACGAAGATCAAAGACCTCGTTTCTGCAACTCAGACCTTGTGCAGCCAAGTAAATGAATAAATAAAAATAAATAATTTTTTAAAAAAGGAAAGAGGCAGTCAACATTTCTGCTTTATAGGTTTATCTGTGAGAAGTCTAAGGTAAGACTGGTACCTCTGATCTCACAAGTAGTCTGTCAAAGGCATCCTGCTTGCAATTTTAAGCAGAAAGTTTAGCAGAGTGAGCTTAAGGTTGGAGGCTGAGGGCTCTAACACAGCATTAACCTGTGAATGTTCTTTCTTAGAAAAATATTGAGTTTTATAATCAAATGATTTTGAAGACTTTGTAAGGACTCATTAAAAGCCCTGAGAAGTCCTGCAAGAAGACACCAGCCCAACTTGGTTCAACAGAGCATTTACAAAATATTTAGGGTAGAGTACAACCGTGAGTATTCATTGGAGGGACTGATGCTAAACCTGAAGCTCCAATATTCTGGCCCCTGATGTGAACAGTCAACTTATTGGAAAAGACCCTGATGCTGGGAAAGACTGAAGGCAATAGGAGAAGGGGACGACAGAGGAGAAGATGGTTAGATAGCATCACAGACTCAATGAACATGAATTTGAGAAAACTCTGGGAGATTGTGGAGGACAGTGGAGCCTGGTGTGCTACAGTTCATGGTGTTGCAGAGTTAGATATGACTTAGTGACCAAACAACAACAAGTTTTTGCACATATCAGATGTAAAAATTTAGGCAAATTTAAACTCCAATCTTTAGCACAAGACAGCCTTAAACCAAAAATCCACTAACTTTAGAATAAGTGTTTTGAACATGTAGCCAGTCTTAGATGAGCTCATTAATCAAATAAAAGAAATGCTCAGATACTCTAATTCATCTAACTTGCTTTATGGATGAGGAAATGGATGAAATAAAAAGATGTCATCTCATAGGAAGAGAGAGACTGAGCTGGGCGTAGGTCATGCTTCTCCTGCTTCCTAGTTCAGGTTTTTTTGTTGATGTTTTTTCTTTGTTTGTTTTATTAAACATACATCTGTTTGAGGTATGGGAACCCATCCACAAAACAGTTATAAACACATTTCCAAAAATCAGAAGACTATGTTACTATGTTATGTATATTCCTGCCATGTATGTTGAGTCATGGCAGTTGCTGGTTCTAACATTCCTACAGTAAGAGAGATGATCAGGAAATTGTGCATCATGTTAAAGCACCCTGGATCTCTATCTACTGGGGTCAATTGCCGTTCACAGTTTGGTAGAGTTGGGGTTTGCTAAATGTATATAAAAGTATCATCAACATTTGGCTTATGAATTAGCAAAAAGGATAGCATAAGCTGGTGGGGAGGGGTGGTTGTTGAAAAACTACTTTTGGTGGGATAAACTCTCACTTGAAGAATCCTAGGAGGTGAACTGGTAACTCATTTGTTTACTTGTAAAGTGTTTTGAGCTGATAGATGAAATTCACCATAATGAAAGTATTTCTGAGCCCTAGCCAATGATCCACAGTAATGACACTTTTATGATCTTATTACAGCAATCTTTCTCCCATTTTCTCTTGGGCTGCTGTTTAACAGACCCTCATTCTAATAGGTGGAGATATAGGAGCAAAAAGGGAGTGTGATCAGATGAGTTTTGGATGCTTCATCCAAGCATTGCAGAGGGGATGGGGCTTTAGAACCGCACCTATCCTGAGGGGCTAACAGTCCTCAAAGCCGATGAAAACTTCCAAAGCTAATTCTGGCACCCAGGGATTCCATCTGTCACATTATTTTTAAATTAATCAATCGCCAGTCTGATTTGTACACTGATTTGGTGTTATATTATTTTAATTTAATCAGTCACCAGTCTGATTTGTATACTGATCTCAGACACAGGAAATAGAGGAAAACAATAGAAGGGGAAAGACTAGAGATCTCTTCAAGAAACTTAGAGCTACCAAGGGAATATTTCATTCAAAGATGGGCACAATAAAGGACAGAAATTGTATGGATCTAACAGAAGCAGAAGAAATTAAGAAGAGGTGGCAAGAATACACAGAAGAACTACCCAAAAAAGATCTTCATGACCAAGATAATCATGATGGCGTGATCACTGACCTAGAGCCAGACATCCTGGAATGTGAAGTCAAGTGGGCCTTAGGAAGCATCACTACAAACAAAGATAGTGGAGGCGACGGAATTCCAGTTGAGCTATTTCAAATCCTGAAAGATGATGCTGTGAAAGTGTTGCACTCAATATGTCAGCAAATTTGGAAAATTCAGCAGTGGCCACAGGACTGCAAAAGGTCAGTTTTCATTCCAATCCCAAATAAAGGCAATGCCAAAGAATGCTCCAACCAGCACACAATTGCACTCATCTCACACGCTAGTAAAGTAATGCTCAAAATTCTCCAAGCCAGGCTTCAGCAATACGTGAATGGTGAACTTCCAGATATTCAAGCTGGTTTTAGAAAAGGCAGAGGAACCAGAGATCAAATTGCCAATATCTGCTGGATCATGGAAAAAGCAAGAGAGTTCCAGAAAAACATCTATTCCTGCTTTATTGACTATGCCAAAACCTTTGACTGTGTGGATCACAATAAACTGTGGAAAATTCTGAAAGAGATGGGAATACTAGACCACCTTACCTGTTTCTTGAGAAATCTGCATGCAGGTTAAGAAGAAACAGTTAAAACCAGACATGGAACAACAGACTGGTTCCAAATTGGGAAAGGAGTACGTCAAGGCTGTATACTGTCACCCTGCTTATTTAACTTATATGCAGAGTACATCATATGAAATTCTGGGCTGGAGGAAGCACAAGCTGGAGTCAAGATTGCCAGGAGAAATATCAATAACTTCAGATATGCAGATGACACCACACTTATAGCAGAAAGCATAGAGGAACTGAAGAGCCTCTTGATGAATGTGAAAGAGGAGAGTGAAAAATCTGGCTTAAAACTCAACATTCAAAAAACTAAGATCATGACATTTGGTCCCATCACTTCATGGCAAATAGATGGGGAAACAATGGAAACAGTGAGATACTTTATTTTTTGGGACTCCAAAATCACTGGAGATGGTGATTGCAGCCATGAAATTAAAAAAGACGCTTATTCCTTGGAAGAAAAGCTATGACAAACCTAGACAGCATATTAGAAAGCAGAGACATTATTTTGCCGACAAAGGTCCGTCTAGTCAAAGCTATGGTTTTTCCAGTAGTCATGTATGGATGTGAGAGTTGGACTGTGAAGAAAGCTGAGCATCAAAGACGGAGAAGGCAGTGGCACGCCACTCCAGTACTCTTGCCTGGAACATCCCACGGATGGAGGAGCCTGGTAGGCTGCAGTCCATGGGGTTGCTAAGAGTCAGACACGACTGAGCGACTTCACTTTCACTTTTCACTTTCATGCATTGGAGAAGGAAATGGCAGCCCACTCCAGTGTTCTTGCCTGGAGAACCCCAGGGATGAAGGAGCCTGGTGGGCTGCTGTCTATGGGGTCGCACAGAGTCGGACATGACCGAAGTGACTTAGCAGCAGCAGCAGGCACCAAAGAAATGATGCTTTTGAACTTCAGGGTTGGATAAGACTCTTGAGAGTCCCTTGGACTGCAAGGAGATCAAACCAGTCAATCCTAAAAGAAATCAGTCCTGAATATTCGCTAGAAGGACTGATGCTAAAGCTGAAACTCCAATACTTTGGCCACCTGATGCAAAGAACTGACTCATTGGAAAAGACCCTGATGCTGGGAAAGATTGGAGGCAGGAGGAAAAGGGGATGACAGAGGATGAGATGGTTGGATGGCATCACCGACTTGATGGACATGAATTTGAGCAAGCTCCAGGAGTTGGTGATAGACAGAGAAGGCTGGCATGCTGCAGTCCATGGGGTAGCAAAGAGTCAGACAGGACTGAGTGACTGAACTGAACTGAACTCAGATACACTGTTGGTGTAAAACAGTAGATTTCAAACTTTTTTTTCTAGTGGAATAGCCAAGTTTTGGTCAGAACACTGCCATGTAAAATTCTTCCTGATTTTCTTACTTTTACATGCAGAGAGGGCAGTGGCAGCTGTGATGGGAAAGAGGAGGCAACTGTCTTTGCCAGAGACCCTGCTGTATGCCTGTAGGGAGAAGAGTACAATGAGAATCAGCCAACACTGCATGTTGCTTCCAGATGGTTCTGTGGAGAGCCACAGTTTTACCATTACCATGTTCAAAGCCCTAAATTGATTTCCGAAATGAAGAGCTCATCTCATTAAGTCCACACTCCTCTGAAAAGCGTGCAAGATTCCTCGTGACTTGAACCCAGCCTTCCTGGTCAGCAGTCCCACCTTGGAATTTTAACCAGGCAGGTTTCTTTCCTGAGGTTACACAAGTAGCAGCACCCACCAGCATCCCTGCTTCTGCATTTGCTTCAGCAGGGTTGTCCCTCACCTGGCTCACTGCTTATTCACTCTTCAAAGTCAAAGCTGTGCATGGTCTCTTCTCAAAAGGACTGCAGTCCACATTAAATTTCTCTTCTAAAATCTGAAGGCATGTGGAGTGTAGACCCCAGCCACTTGAGAGACACATCTGCATATGAATCAGGGCTCCTTCACTTGCTCTTGGTTACTTCAAGGCTCTGAGTCTCAGCCTTTTCATCTGTAAAATGGGAATAATGATGCCTCCCGCCTCAGGGCTGCAATGAGAACCAAACGGAACAAGGAACACATGTGATCCACTGACTGCATCATTGCAAGAGCTCAATAAGTGTCAGCTATGGGCATCCTTATACCTACCTAAAAGGCAGAAAATGACTGGTAGGTAGTAATAACAAGAATTGAAAGTATTAAGTGAGACTGTAAAGTGTGTAACAGATTGCAAGGCATACAGTATACACCCAATCTTGGTTTGTTAGCAGCTGCTGCTGCTGCTGCTAAGTCACTTCAGTCGTGTCTGACTCTGTGCGACCCCATAGATGGCAGCCCGCCAGGCTCCTCCGTCCCTGGGATTTTCCAGGCAAGAACACTGGAGTGGGTTGTCATTTCCTTCCCCAGTGCATGCATGCAAAGTCGCTTCAGTCGTGTCTGACTCTGTGCGACCCCATGGACAGCAGCCCACCAGGCTCCTCCGTCCATGGGATTCTCCAGGCAAGAATACTGGAGTGGGTTGCCATTTCCTTCTCCTTGTTAGCTATTATATTACAAAGATGATAATGATGCTCCTATCATACAGTAAGAAAAAAAGAAAGTAACATATCTAGGTATCTATGTGCCTAGCACAGGACAGGGGATATATAAGAATCTTTGGAAATGTCAGCTATTACCATTGCATATTCTTTTGTATTATTATCTACCTACTTCCTAAATGTACGTTTGTAATTTTTCTGTTTTTTTCCAAAATCAGACCTCTAGTGAGGTTCTTTATTTAAACTTTGAATGTTTGCCCCAATTAAAATCGTCATGATATATCAACTGACAAGCTCCTGAAGTTAGAGAGTCTGAAAAAGACAACTACCCTGCAGTGCACTTCATATTTTGAATGCTATTATTTACTTTCATTAAATATTATTATACATTTATTAAAAGTTTGAGCAAATTTGGGGTTTAGTAATTTGTTGTCAAAACTTTGGGGCTCTAACTGAAATGTACAGTTAAATATGGTTAAAATAGGATGTTCAATATTACGTGACTTTTACCACAATAAAAAGACACTCTAAAAAACTGAAAAAAAAAAATTGGGGGTTCTAGTCAACAGCTCCCTCTCCCCCTACCGGGGCAGTGCAGACTGAACGGACACTGAATCAACTCAGAGACATAGGCTGTGAAAGGCTGAAAGGCCTTCCAGTCTGACCTTTGAAGCCTGCTTGTTAAAGTTTTTTAACATTGATTTGTATTTAAAGAGTGTTACTCTGGAGTCAAACTTGATGGAGTCTAGTCCCAGCTCTGCCATTTATGACCTGCCTAGTCTTGGGAAACATATTGAAATTCTCAGAGCTTCAGTTCTCTTATCAATAAAATGGAGCTAATAATAATAATACTTACAGTAGAGGGTTGTTACAAGAAATGAATGACAATATGCCTGATACACTGTAAGGACCCAATAAAACATTTACTATTATTCAAGGAAAAGGATAATGTGCCAGCATCAATGCCCTGGTCTTGACAATGGACTCTGAATATGTAAGATGCTGTTGTTGGGGGAAGTGGGTGAAGGGGACTCAGGAACTCTCTGTATTATTTTTGCAATGTCTTGTAACTCTGAAATTATTTCAAAATAAGGTGTTAAAAGAAGAAAGAAAGAAAGAAGGAAAGAAAGAAAGAAAAGGAATAGCCTCAAAGTACAATTCACCAATGCTGACCATTATCAGAATGCCTGAGGGTACCCAGCCTGAGAATGTACCAGTCTGTCTCCAATGACAGGCAGGTCTCCCTGGAACTTGGTGAAAAGCACATTCAGTCACACAAGCCACTGTCCTTACTCTCACTCTGGATCGCTGGAGCTCTCTCTTTAAACAGGGGAGGAGAAGACGTGGGAGCCAGAGGGCCTGAGCGCTAAGGCCCTGGGCAGTGAGGGTTTATATCCAGTATCAACAGACCGGTGTTCTAATTTCAGGACTCACACCACGGAGGCTTGGTTATCGTAAGTGCCCTGCTCTTTCTTTTCAGATGCAGACAGGTCAGGCTCTGAGTCTGCAAGGTTCCGGGAGACTTTGTATGATCATTACTGAATCAAGGTGAGGCGTCAACTTGTGACCTCTTTTGGGATACAGCCAGGAAGCCTTCCTCCCAAAGTGCATTCCCTCTCAGTTCTATAAATGGAGGGTTTTAGGCTTTTCCAGTTTTGGTTTCAATCACTCCCCATATAGCACAATGCAATTCAATAGAACTTTCCAAAATGATGGAAGAATTCCATACCCACGTGGTCCAGGACAATATGATTAGTCACATATCCTTACAGAGCACTTGAAATGTGACTGGTACAATTGAGGAGGGAAATCAATTTAACTTAAACTTACATAGCCACACATGGCTAGCAATTACTCTATGATACAGTACTGACACAAATTTAAAATTTTCTACACTGCTGTAAAGATCTTTGAAACATAAGGCTGGAAAAGAATTCAAAAGATGAGGAGATGGCAATCCACTCCAGTATTCTTCCCTGGGAAATCCCACAGACAAAGGAGCCTGGCAGGCTATAGTCCATAGGGGTTGCAAAGAGTTGACAGGACTGAGCGACTGAGCATGCACGCATGGACCAGTATCTCTACCCTTATCCTTTTGGGGCAAAATGTATTAGGCTACAGAGTCTGAATGGTAGGACAAAAACACTGAGCCCACAAATACCATGGATGACCCACTTCTACAGAAGATATGCCAGTCAGGAAAACATAGGAACTAGTTCTGATGAAAATGATACTAACAAATACTAAAATGAGCACTTACTAGATGCCAGAAATTGTGCGACATGTTTAATATGCATTATCTTCTATAAGTCTCCAGACATCCCCAGTTATTATTAGACCAACATCTAACATCCCTCAAGTACTTTCTATGTGTCTGGCATGATCATAAAGCCTTACTTGCTTTGTCTCATTTAATCCTCCCAACCTAGTGAACTAAGGACTAATATCATTCCATTTACAAGCCCTGTGGTTTGGTGCAAGTTTCTTTATCTCAGAAAAATGGACACATATAATCTAAAGATGAAAGTATAAAATTCATATGTACATTTAAAAATTCTATAACCACAAGTACCTGTGGCCATCACCCAGCTTCATCATTTGAACACTGCATTGTGCTTCTGAAGCCCTTGTGTGTCACCCTCCAAACACACACTGATTTTTTTGTTAATCACTTCCTAGCTTGTGTTTTGTAGTTATGTCAGCAATGTACAGATCCTTAAACAAACATAAGTTCTTACACTTCATTCCACAAGCATCTATGGTCCCATAGTCTGTTCCAGGTTCTATAGAACTTGACTTCTGAATTCCTCAGGAACCTTTAAGCTGCAAGTACTAATGAAACAAACTGGAAAATTCTTCAAGACATGGGAATACCAGACCACCTTACCTGCCTCCTGAGAAGTCTGTATGCAGGTCAAGAAGCAACAGTTAGAACTTGACATGGAACAACAGACCGGTTCCAAATTGGGAAAGGAGTATGTCAAGGCTGTATATTGTCACCCTGCTTATTTAACTTATATGCAGAGTACACCATGCAAAATGCTGGGCTAGATGAAGCACAAGCTTGATTGAAGCACAATCAAGATTGCCGGGAGAAATATCAATAACCTCAGATATGCAAATGACACCACCCTTATGGCAGAAAGCGAGAGGAACTAAAGAGCCTCTTGATGAAAGTGAAAGAGGAGAGTGAAAAAGTTGGCTTAAAACTCAACATTCAGCAAACAAAGATCATGGCATCTAGTCCCATCACTTCTCAGCAAATAGATGGGGAATCAATGGAAACAGTGACAGACTTTATTTTCTTGGGCTCCAAAATCACTGCAGACGGTGACTGTAGCCATGAAATTAAAAGACGTTTGCTCCCTGGAAGTAAAGCTATGTCCAACCTAGACAGCATATTAAAAAGCAAAGACATTACTTTGCCCACAAAGGTCCATCTAGTCCAAGCTACGGTTTTTCCAGGAGTCATATATAGATGTGAGAGTTGGACCATAAAGAAGGCTGAGCGCCAAAGAATTGATGCTATTGAACTGCAGTGCTTGAGAAGACTCTTGAGAGTCCCTTGGACAGCAAGGAGATCAAACCAGTCAATCCTAAAGGAAATTAGCCCTGAATATTCACTGGAAGGACTGATGCTGAAGCTGAAACTCCAATACTTTGGCCACCTGATATGAAGAGCCAACTCATTACAAAAACCCTGATGCTGGGAAAGATTGAAGGCAGGAGGAGAAAAGAACGACAGAGGATGAGATGGTTGGATGGCATCACCAACTCAATGGACATGAGTTTGAAAAAGCTCTGGGAGATGGTGAAGGCCAGGGAAGCCTGGCATGCTGCAGTCCATGGGGTCGCAAAGGGTTGGACATGACTGAGTGACTGAACAGCAATAGCACCGGGGGACGGGGGAGCCTGGTGGGCTGTCATCTCTGGGGTTGCACAGAGTCAGACATGACTGAAGCGACTTAGCAGCAGCAGCAATGAAACTGAATTCAAGCTAGCTCAAGCAAAGGGAAATAATTTATGTACTCTAGAAATTTGAAGGATCAAGGGCAAGTCCTACTCTTCAATACTTTCATCAGAGATCCCAAGATTGGCTTTCAGTGGACCCTTTGAGGTTATATGTTCATCTCTGAACCCATCACTGTAGCCACAGCAATGGACTGTGTTGTTGGACAGGCTTGTGATATGGAGGTGTGATGATGATGATACACATGTGACGGTAGTCCTACCAGACCAATTGAACTTAAGGTGAGAAACAGGTGGTTCTCTGAAGGAAGATAATGGTGATGCTAACAAAGGAAGAGAGGATGGAGGTGCACAAGCAAAAGCAAGAGATGGGTGTCCCACTTCTAAGCCCAGGCGGTTACTTCATTTCTGAGCCAAGAGGATTACTCTGTACACATCTCAGCTACCAATGAGTGATATAATCTTCCCAAGACAGAAGATAACTGCAACATAACTGCTCCTAGGAGAACCTTCTTAACCTCTTGGGAAACCAGAAGCTATCTTCAAAATTATTCTATTTCTAATGAAAAGCATCACCAAAGTGTTTATCTTTCACTTTTCATTTTTACAGACTTTGACTCTAAAAATGTACTTTATATGTTTAAATTGGATAGTACATCTCTAACTCCCTACTTGATGACTACATATATTCTCTCTATATCAAAATGAAGTAAATGAAAAAGAAATTAGTGGGTGCTATTTCAGATATGGATGGTACAGAGATCAGCAGAAAAAGCTAGAAACAAACATAAAGCAACCCATGATTACTCATCATAAAGCTAACCACCAAACAATGAGACTTCATGGGACTAAAATTATGAAATATTTATAGACCAGTTCATTTTGTTTGCCACTGCAAACTAGTTTTCATTTTTCACATTTCTCTCTTTGCTTCTCTTAGAAGCCATGGAAACAGCCTCCTCCTTTTTTTCTTCTATGCAAATGGATTCACCTCAGCATTTAGTGACCTTTTCTCGGCATATTCTCTTTGACTGTGGCCATGTCAATTGTAAAATGAACACAGAGGACTTGATCATGAATGCTTTCAGAAGATAATGATGTCACACCTGACCGTGAATCAATGATGGCACAATCACCTTGTAGAATTTTAAAATACACAGATCAATGGCAATTTTCTACCTTAAAATAATTATATTACTCAATGACATTTTTGGAAAGAAAAAGAGTATGCTTCATTCTATAGACCTATTTTTCCAAAATTGAATTGCAAATCCCACTTTTGTAAACTGAATCATTGGTTA
Source organism: Bos indicus x Bos taurus (assembly GCF_003369695.1). Taxonomy (NCBI): domain Eukaryota; kingdom Metazoa; phylum Chordata; class Mammalia; order Artiodactyla; family Bovidae; genus Bos; species Bos indicus x Bos taurus. Next base: position 40,453 of record NW_020867174.1, read on the forward strand.
AGGGGGAAGGTAACTCAAAAAAGTTTTCAGTGAATCATGGATTATTTCTAGTTTTAAAAGAAAAAAAAAAAGCTTCCGAGCTATCTTATGTAAGATACCTTACATGTCTTATTTCTTAACTTTCTCCATGTGTAGATGTGGAAACTCAGATATATAGTGAGAAAGAATAATGTACACTTAGAGTGAATTTCTTCTGTGATTTGTACATATACATGTACACATATACGTGAGTGTGTATATGTGTATGTATGTGTGTGCTAAGTTGCTTCAGCTGTGTCCAACTCTTTGCAACCCTATGGATTATAGCCCTCCAGGCTCCTCTGTCCATGGAATTTTGTAGGCAAGAGAACCGGAGTGGGTTGCCATTTCCTCCTTCAGGGCATCTTCCCCATCCAGGGCTTTTTGAATGAAAAAGGTAACAGCTTAAAGCAGTGCCTTGCAACTGAGGGAAATTTTGTCCTCTAGGAGGTATTTGGCAATGTCTGGAGATACTTTTATTGTCATAACTTGGGGGAGGTATAATTGGCCTCCAGTTGGTAGAGGCTAGGGATGCTGGTAAACACCCTACTACACACAGGACAGCCCCTGCAGCAAAGAATGATCCAGTTCCAAATGTCAGTAATGCCAAGGTTGAGAAACTCTGGTTTAAATGAACCCAGTACTGCAGGTAACAACTCCCACAAAGATAACAAACCCTGCTCTTTGGCTTATTTTGCTGGCATTGTGTCCAAGTGTCACAGGAACCCTGTATCTGAGAAGCCTTCTAACCTCCTTTTGTATTTATCCTCTGCTTCTTCCTTCCTCTGAAAATGAACTTCTCCTTTCTAAGGTCAACTCTCCACCAAATCTTGATAGTCACTAAGGACTAAATTCAGCTGCCCAGGATTGGCTCAGTACTATTTTTCTAAATTTCTAAAATTATTCTAAATTTCAGTTAATCTCTTATCTCAAATTTATATTATTCCCCTTAGGGCCATGTAGACATTTTCATGCTACAATCCACTCTTGGCTTTGGAGCCGAACTCCCCATATTCAACTCCCAGATCTGTCACATTAATGCTTTGTGATTCAGGGAAATTCACTCCTTTTTGGCTGCAGCCTCCCATTTATAGAATGTGGGGCATTTGAGGGGTGGGGGTTGGTCTTGTTTTGACTATCATTCCTAGTGACTGGAGAGTCCCTGAAATATGGTTGGTGTTCAATAATATTTGCTTGATTAAATAAATGAGTGAGGGTGGTTGTGAAGTTTGAAGTGAATTGCGAATGTAAAGAACTTAGCATAGTGTCTGACACAAAATAACCTCTCAATCAATATTAGTGAATATATATATATATATATATATATATATATATATATATATATGTTTACTTTTTACATCTGGAAACAGTTTCTAGGCACAATGCAGCAGGTTAGAACTCATCCTCTTGGTTAATAGGGCATCTCCACATTTTCTGACAGCAATAGTACATGTGGTAAACATTGCTGATTGCCCAGTTAGTCTCTATTCCTCTTATTTTTATTCCTAATAGAAGCCACATTCTGGTCAAGTATTCACCACTGTACATGTCTCCTGACTTAGGGGAATGCAATCCAAGACGAGGCTCTGGGGGTGAATCCAGAGTCAATCACAAGTCATTTGTCCCCATGCCCCACGCCCCCATGCTCCAGGATTCTGATTGGTCTCACAAGTAAGATTGATCCAATCTGAATGAAGGAAAGATTTACCTTTCATGCTTGGAGGTGTGGCTTTGCCCTCTCATCAGATGGTTGAGAATAAAGTAACAGGCAGCTCCATTCACCACTGACAGCCTTGTGGCAATCACAAGGTACTCCACAATCAGGGTTGAATCTTTCCCTAATGGCTCCATGTGTGAAGAATCCATCTGCAATGCAGGAGACACAGGAAATGCAGGTTCCATCCCTGGGTTGGAAAGATCCCCTGGAGGAGGCAATGGCAACCCACTCTAGTATTCTTGCCTGAAAAAATCTCAGGGATAGGAAAGCCTGGTGGGCTACAATCCAAAGGGTCGAAGAGAGTCGGACACGACTGAGTGACTAAGCACAACACATCATGAGGAAGCTAGGGCAGAGAGATGCAGAGTCAGGTGTGTGACAGAGATAGCATCTTTGAACTACTGCTAGTTTCACGCCTTCCTCTTATGTCATATAACATATTTCCTTATTGTTTAAGTCATTTAGGATGGGCTTCTTTGTGCCTTTTAGCCAGAAACATCCTATTTAATGGACTACAAAATTATTTAGGAGGTAATACTAAAAGTGTCTTCTTCAAACAATAATACAGTTGATAGCCAATGATTACTCATCAGTTCAGTTAAGTTTAGTCGCTCAGTTGTGTCTGACTCTCTGTGACCCCATGAATTACAGCAAACCAGGCCTCCCTGTCTATCACCAACTCCTGGAGTTCACTCAGACTCATGTCCATCGAGTCAGTGATGCCATCCAGCCATCTCAGCCTCTGTCGTCCCCTTCTCCTCCTGCCCCCAATCCCTCCCAGCATGAGTCTTTTCCAATGAGTCAACTCTTCGCAGGAGGTGGCCAAAGTACTGGAGTTTCAGCTTTAGCATCATTCCTTCCAAAGAACACCCAGGGCTGATCTCCTTTAGGATGGACTGGTTGGATCTCCTTACATTCCAAGGAACTCTCAAGAGTCTTCTCCAACACCACACTTCAAAACCATCAATTCTTCAGCACTCAGCTTTCTTCACAGTCCAACTCTCACATCCATACATGACTACTGGAAAAACCATAGCCTTGACTAGATGGACCTTTGTTGGCAAAGTAATGTCTCTACTTTTTAATATGCTGTCTAGGTTGGTTATAACTTTTCTTCCAAGGAGTAAGCATTTTTTAATTTCATAGCTGCAGTCACCATCTGCAGTGATTTTGGAGCCCAGAAAAATAAAGTCTGACACTGTTTCCACTGTTTCCCCATCTATTTGCCATGAAGTGATGGGACCAGATGCCATGATCTTCATTTTCTGAATGTTGAGTTTTAAGCCAACTTTTTCACTCTCCTCTTTCACCTTCATCAAGAGGCTTTTTTGTTCCTCTTCACTTTCTGCCATAAGGGTGGTGTCATCTGCATATCTGAGGTTATTGATATTTCTCCTGGCAATCTTGATTCCAGCTTGTGCTTCTTCCAGCCCAGCGTTTCTCATAATGTACTCTGCATACAAGTTAAATAAGCAGGGTGTGTGCCAAACCATGTACGAATATCTTTAACTATTCTACTTCTTTACTTTTTTTAACAACCTTATGAGATGGAGACTATTATTAATATCATTTTTCTGATGAAGAAATCTATGTCCAGTTCAGTTCAGTTCAGTCACTCAGTCATGTCCGACTCTTTGTGACCCCATGAACCGCAGCATGCCAGGCCTCCCTGTCTGTCACCAACTCCCAGAGGCCACCCAAACCCATGACCATTGAGTCGGTGATGCCATCCAACCACCTCATCCTCTGTCGTCCCCTTTTCCTCCTGCCCCCAATCCCTCCCAGCATCAGTCTTTTCCAATGAGTCAACTCTTCACATGAGGTGGCCAAAGTATTGGAGTTTCAGCGTTAGCATCAGTCCTTCCAGTGAACACCCAGAACTGATTTCCTTTAGAATGGACTGGTTGGATCTCCTTGCATTCCAAGGGACTCTCAAGAGTCTTCTCCAACACCACAGTTCAAAAGCATCAATTCTTCGGTGCTCAGCTTTCTTTATAGTCCAACTCTCACATCCATACACGACTACTGGAAAAACCATAGCCTTGACTAGATGGACCTTTGTTGGCAAAGTAATGTCTCTACTTTTGAATATGCTGTCTAGGTTGGTTATAACTTTCCTTCCAAGGAGTAAGCATCTTTTAATTTCCTGGCTGAAGTCACCATCTGCAGTGATTTTGGAGCCCAGAAAAATAAAGTCTGACACTGTTTCCACTGTTTCCCCATCTATTTCCCATGAAGTGATGGGACCAGATGCCATGATCTTAGTTTTCTGAATGTTGAACTTTAAACCAACTTTTTCACTCTCCTCTTTCAATTTCATCAAGAGGGTCTTTAGTTCTTCTTCACTTTCTGCCAAAAGGGTGGTGTCATCTGCATATCTGAGGTTATTGGTATTTCTCCCGGCAATCTTGATTCCAGCTTGTGCTTCCTCCAGCCCAGCATTTCTCATGATGTACTCTGCATATAAGTTAAATAAGCAGGGTGACAATAGACAGCCTTTACGTACTTCCTTTCCTATTTGGAACCAGTCTGTTGTTCTATGTCCAGTTCTAACTGTTGCTTCCTGACCTGCATACAGGTTTCTCAAGAGGCAGGTCATATGTCAAAGTGACACATACATATAACACTCCAAACTGGGCCAGTGGGAGAACTGAGATTTAAACACAGGCAGTCTGGCTTTGGAGCCAAAACTATACTTAGCCATAAAACCTAGCCATTAAACTATGTAGTATTTACTGCTATGAAGTTTCACATTGAGAAGAAAGAAAAAATCATCCCTTTTGAAAATGATTTGTTCAATCATTCATCAAATATTTATAGGACCCTTATGTGTTAGCCACTGTGCCAGGTGCTGGAGACACAATAATGAATATCTTCTTGTCTAGTAGGAAAATAGACAAATAAACAGCATTTACCATGCTGAGTGACAAGCACTTTCATAAGGGAAAACACAGTGTCCGCTGCATAGAAGCATCTAAATGTGGTGCCAATGTACAATGAATAGATGGCCAGATGAAGAGGAAAGTCCAAAGGAAGCTGAGAAAGCATGATAAGGGATGTTCCCAGGGAGGAGAGCTTTATGAGGAAAGGAGGAATGGTGTCAGAGACTGCAGAGCAGTCAACTCAGAAAATAAGCACACAGTGTTCAATGGATTTAAAGACAAGATTTTTGGTGTTCTCATTAGAGCAGTGTCAGTGGAGCAAGTTGGGGTGCGTAGAAGCAACCTGTGGGTAAGCCCCCAAACGCGTTGTGGGGATTACTTACATTCAGAAAGTCACGGTTATTAGTGATGATGCAAAGGTTAAGAAATCACTGGGCAAAAGAAAGTTCAAGTGGGTTTTTAGCCCCTTTATTCTGCTTTGTGTGCATGCATGCTAAGTTGCTTCAGTTATGTCCAACTCTTTGCAACTCCATGGACTATAGCCCGCCAGGCTCCTCTGTCCATGGGAATTTCCCAGGCAAGAATACTGGAGTGGATTGCCATTGCCTTCTGCATTGTGCTGCTTTACTTTTTGTTAACAGGATGTTCGGCAACTTGAAATGATATTATTTGTGTGCTTATTCGTCATCTGTCTTTCCTCCAGAATGAATACACCATGAAGGCTGAAACTCTGTCTTATTGATTCCTGCATCTTCAGAGATTGGCACAAAATTGCCATTCAAAAAATTCTGGTTGAATAAGAGGTTGAAAGAATCTGCTGAAACTATGTAAAGGAAAAAAATAAAATAAAATAGGAATAGTAAGTTGAGCTACAGAAACATGAGTCCAGACTGTTTACAAAACTAATTATAGATGAGTGTTCAAATAAAAAGGAAGTTGTGAGGATGACTGTAAGACATGTCCCATGGTCAGTCACTCAGACTTGTAACTTAAATGGAAATCAACAATGCCCAGAGACTGTGATATATTTCAAAAAGAGTTTTCTCATCTATAAGTCTCCTATAAATGTATTTATTTTAATTTAACTGTGCTGGGTCTTCATTGCTGAGTGGGCTTTTCTCTGGTTGCTGTTCACAGGCCTCTCATTGCGGTGTCTTCTCACTGCGGTGGCTTCTCTTGCTGAGCATGGGCTCTAGGGCATGTGGGCTTCAATACTGCTTCACGCAGGCTCAGTAGTTGTGGTTCCCATCCCTAGAGCACAGGCTCAGTAGCTGTGATGCAGGAGTTCAAACCCATGTTTCCTGCACAGGCAGGCAGATTCTACACCATTGAGCCATCAGGGAAGTCCCTCCTATAGACTTTAATGAGGAAGTTTTATCACCAATTAGATCCTAGACTGCAAAGTAATCGGCCTAGGGAAAAAAAAAAAAAAAAAGTGTATTTGTTTGTAAGTATGGGTACATATATTTCTTTTTTCATGATTTTAATCAAGTAAGAGAGGAGAAAGTTATCTAATTTTGAAGCTTGCATATCAGAATCTCGCATTTTTATTGAAGGCAATATCATATATAATATGCAACATCTACACCAAAGACCTGTTTGGCTATATTGTAGGAAGAAAGCCCTACTTTCTACTGAATCATTTTTAGGAGAAACCAACACTGAAATCGCAACCCCCCCCCCCCCAAAATACATTCCTTTGCCTAATTTGCTTTTATCTCTAATTTAACTTTCTTTGTTAGCTGTTTTAGCAGAAATCAATTAAACATACTATAATTCTAAATGAAATATTTCATAATTTTTACCAGGTCTAATTCTGCCAGTGGCACAGTATGGTAGATATGCATTCAATTTAGGTATTGATTTCTGGTCTCCAAACCTTGTGATTACAGTGGTAAGGATGGAATGCAGAGACGGGGAATAAAGAAGGTTTTTCAAATGTTATGGACATCATTCTTCATGACTGCAGAGGAAATTAAGAAGGAAAGAGTTCCACTTAAAATATCTTAATGGCATAAGTAGAAAGCAAAACTCATAAAGTCAGAATGATTTGGGGAAATTCATTTGTCCTTAAACAGATTTTATAAGTATAAGTGTGAAATTTTTGGTAATATTCCAGATTGCCCTGACTGGCTAATTAGTCTGTTCAGGTTAACTTAAATTGCAGAAACAAATATATCCTCAAATCTCAATGGCTTTTAATCAGAAAAGCCTATTTCTAATTCTCATTAAACATTGATCTCAGAGTAGATTTTAGAGAATTCTACCTCCAGGAAGGCAAAGTAGGTCCCTAATTGACCACTCTTCTGGCAGATAATAAGGTTAATGTCTGAACAAGATACATAAAAAAGCAACTACCTGGAGAGTAAGCAAAAGCAGGCAGATTTCAGTAGGGAGTCAACATGAGGAAGAAGGATCATCAGAGCACGTTTCCCTTTTTTAGGCTTCATCTGACATCAGGCGCCAGTCACAGCAGGGGAGGCCTAAAACTCCACTAGAAAATCTGCTGTCTTTCTGGCCTGAAAAACCAAAGGTTCTCGTGCTGGAAAGTGAGGAGGGAATCCCAGAAGAGAGAGCCAGTGTACAGGAGCCTCAGATTCTGGGCATACACTTTGCAGACAGCAGAAACTCGAAACAGTTTGGAGAAAGGCTAAGAGAAGAAAACTGAAATCTGAGCAAGAGGGTTCAGAGTCTTAGTCTGTCCAAGTTCACTGCCTGCCAAAGCAAAACCGTCAACAGTCTTAGTAAGAATATTAGAGGATCAAGAGTTTCCACAACATAACCAGATGAAGACAGGAAAGGGAAACAGATGATCAAAAGGCAGAGGGGAAACAGAAAAAATACTAAAATGCTATAACTAAATGAAATCATGGAGATAACTACATTAAATATTAATGGATAAATAGTCCCTTCAAATGGCAGAGATGATCACATCTGGTTCTGGCTCATCCCTCTCTGACCTAAGCTAGAGGAAGAACTTTCTAAAACATAGCTTCTGTGATGGTAGGTGGAAAGGAGCAATGAGAAAAGTACATGATGACTCAGAGATTCTGCTCGGATGTAACAGATATCATTTTCACTAACATTTTAATGGCTAAGGCAAGTCACAGCACCACATTTGGCTTCAGAGGGGCAGGAAATTGTAATTCACTCACAGGGAGGGGAAGCTAATATTTTAAAATAAATAAAATCTACTCATGAAGAACATCTTTACTGTTATACAGGAGTATCTTAGGGTCAATGACTCCTACCTAATGAGAATGTTCTTAGAGAATATAAAATCTCTTGATAAATCTAACATTACCTATGTGACCACAGATACGTCAGTGGCCAACTTACCCACCTGATCTATATCCCTTTCTCAGAGATTCTTTCTTTTGCTAAGTGGACCACACAAAACTACTTCTGTGTCCACAACTAATTCGAGAGCATGTGGATACCTGGCCAGTGATAGGGCATTCAGATTTTCAAATCTGGTCTGTCAGGTACACGAACTGTGAGAAAAAAGCCAGGGCTGAAACTGCAGGTGTCTGGCCCTTGTAAAGGTGGAGAGAGAAAGTCCAACAGCAGAGAGAAGCTCTGTATTCTTGATGTAACCTTCCTCACATTTGCTAAATTCTATAGCCTAAGTTCCTTTTCAATCAAGTAGGTGGCTCAGTGGTAAAGAATCCACCTGAAGCAGGAGATGTGGTTTCAATCCCTGGGTCAGGAACATCTCCTGGAGAAAGAAACGGCAACCCACTTCAATATCCTTGCCTGGGACATGCCATGGACAGAGGACCCTGGCAGGGTGCAGTCCATGGGGTGGCAAAGAGTCAGACACAACCTAGCAACTGAGCACACACACATAGCTTAAGCTAGTTTGAGGGGATTTGCATCACTCCAAGGGCACCATTTACCTGATAGTCTACAAAAACGATTTAGAGATTCATTTAGACTAAAAGGTGAATGTTATCTCTGAAGCTGTATAATGCTGTGGACCTAGTTTTCATTCCAACAGCAAGAGTCTTTTCTTCTCATGGAAGATACATAGAGGGAGAGTTGGAGACACCATTCTGGCAATAACAACGGTAATTTTGCTGAGCATACTGGAAACAAAACAAGCCTCCAATTTGTGCTTGAACTGTACGGCACCATATTTGGAAGAGGTTAGTTAGTGGGCTTCCTTGGTAGCTCAGACAGTAAAGAATCTGTCTGCAATGCAAGAGACTGCAGTTTAATAGCGAGAATTACAGAAATACTATGGATGAAGACTGAAGTGTAAACTTTGACTAATTATAGACAGAAAGAAGTTTTTTCAATTTTGGTATAAAATTTGTAAGAGTTGATTCTGGTATAGCCATATGGCATTTATAGTTATTTGATAATGAGTTTTTCTTTTCAAACATCCTAGGTCTCCCGCCTTTCAGGTGGATTCTTTACCAGCTGAGCCACAAGGGAAGCCCAAGAATACTGGAGTGGTAGCCTATCCCCTCTCCAGCAGATCTTCCTGACCCAAGAATTAAACCAGGGTCTCCTGCATTGCAGGCAGACTCTTTACCAACTGAGCTATCAAGGAAGCCCTTTCCAAACGTGAAAGAGTATAATCCAGTACATGATTTATGTATACAGGTACCTTTCATTGACTAATTTATCTTCATGTCTTATTCCTGGTAGGAAATTATATATCACATAGTCTTAGTTCCTTGATTTACTTTCAAAACATGCATAAGCATATCTCTATTAATTTCATTTTGCAGACTTGTCTTTTTATACAGTGAAATATCTAAATATAAGTTTGAAGTCTCATATATTTTGGGAATTTTTGCCTTCTTCTGTCACATAATTTAGAACTGTGCCATATAATCTTATCTCATACAATTCAAAACAGTAGTACAAGATGTATAGACAAAGGCTCTCCTGCTGTTTTAAATACCATTTAGCAAGTTTTATAGCTGAAGGGTTTGTAGATCTAACTATTACTTATTATGGTGAGTATGTGAATATGTTTTATAAGCCAAAAGATGCCTCTATAGCCAGGCACAGCATGAAACTTTCAAAAGCTAGTTCTAAGCCCCTTGCTTTTAATTCTGTTCTAGTATTTTGTGGAAGCATTAGAGTACAGTAAATTCTCAATTACTTAGATTCACAGAGAGAAATGTACAGCAAACCAAGTACCCCAATCATTCCTAGTTGGCTTTGGTTTTCATTTTAATACTTAGAATGTGTTGTGATATTAAAAATTCTTTTTACATTATCAAGTATTCTCTGTTCACTGACTTTCATATGCCAGTGAGGACTAGATAAACTGTTTCAGATATGAACATTTTTTTTAGATCATGTCATCATCACCTGCATTCTGCTTAGAAATAAAAAAAGACACTGACAACACTTCTTAGCATGGCCTTTTCCATGATGTGTTAGCCTGCTATCTTGGTCTATCAGTTGAAAATTATAGCACAGGACAACAAAGTAGATCAGTTGATAAATGAGCTTGACCAACTTTTAAAGTTAAAAGCACCATGTCAATGTAAAGTGTTGCTATTGCCAATAATTAAAAAGACCAGAATCACCAGCTAAGGCTAAATTCAATCTGTTACCCAGTGGAACAGATTGCAAAAATATTCTCTCATAGCTCTTTTGAACTCTGAAGCTTCTTTTTGGAAACAGCTTTGCACATAAAAGGAAATTGTTTGTGAATGCTAGCTAATTTGGTTTTCCCTGATGGTTCTAGAACTGGTTTGAATGCCTTTGGTGTACCCTCTGATAAGCTTCATTCAATAATCAGAGTCCTATGTACTGGAGAGACCTGACTGGATTTGCTTAATTCATAATGTGCTCCACTGATGGCAGGGAGAGGTGCTGAAAGTCCATTATCAAACACCTAATCCCCTAGTCTCTTTCAGAAAAGTATTTCTTCCTCTCAAAAACCACAGCTGGTTTTCTTAAAACCTTGTCTAATTTCACTTAAGATGCTAACCTTTGTCCCCTTTGCCAGGTAGAAAAGTGAAAGTGAAATCACTCACTTGTGTCCGATTCTTTGCAACCCCATGGACTATAACAGTCCATGGAATTCTCCAGGCCAGAATACTGGAGTGCCTTTCCCTTCTCCAGAGGATCTTCCCAATTCAGGGATCAAACCCAGGTCTGCCTCATCGCAGGCAGATTCTTTACCAGCTGAGCCACAAGGGAAGCCCAATAATACTGCAGTGAGTGTAGCCTATCTCTTCACCAGCAGATCGTCCTGATGCAGGAATTGAACCGGGGTCTCCTGCATTGCAGATGGATTGCTTACCAACTGAGCTATCAGGAAAGCTTGACAGGTAAGCCTCATACTAAGAGGGCTTGATGGTCTCCATGTTCTTTGAGGCCTAGTTGGCTTCTGTCTACAGTGTTGTGAATGTCTTCGCTAAAGGAGTTCCACAGTTCAAGTCAGGCAAGAATTACAATTAGTGATGGGCAAAATTCATTTTGCATTTATTATTTAGCATTCAGTATCTCTCAAAAGCTTGGGAAGGACTGTGAAATAGCCATGTAATTATTTTTACGTCACCCAGCCTTGTGGGTATGCTGAACACAAATCACTCCACTCAGAACAGTCTTTTAACCTTTGAACCTTAAATTACACTATGATGGCATTTACTTGAGAAGGAGCTGGGGAGGGCATTGAATTCTGACTGTCACAGATTCACTGGCATGACCTTGGGCAAGACACTTCTCTCTCTTAGGCTTAGTTTTCTTGTTTGTAAAATGAGGGTCATGTGGCTTTTATGAAGAATAAATGAGATCCTATTTGAAGTGCTGAAGAATATGTAGGAAGGGCTTAATGTCCTATGGTGTATTAGGCAGTGTCTCGAGGGAAATAGGGCCAGTAGAATGTATGTATATATTGTATCTCGATGTATGTACATATTGCATGTGTATGTTGATCATGAGACTGATTTTAAGGAATTGGCTTACATGTTTGCAGAAGCTGGCAAATCCAAAAGTCTATAGAGTAGTATGTGTTCAGTTGTGTCCAACTCTTTGCAACCCCATGAACTGTAGCCTGCCAGGCTCCTCTCTCCATGGGATTTTCCAGCAAGAATACTGGAGTGGGTTCCTTCTCCAGGGGTAGGGTAGAATAGCAGGCTAGAGATCCAGAGAAATGTTACAGGTACAGTCCAAAGGCAGTCTGCTGGCAGAATTCCTCCTTCCTGGACGAGGTCAGTCTTTCTCTATTGAGGCCTTTAAATGTTTCGATGAGATTCCCCCGCTTTGTGAATAATATGCTTTACTCAAGGCCTATTGATATAAATATTAATCTCATCAAAAATACTTTCACATCTAGAATAATGTTTGACCAAATAATTTGGGCACCAGGCTTAGCCAAATTGACATATAGAATAAGCCACCACACACAATAATGAGAATATGGTGCCTTGGGGATGCCACTTTGGCAAGTACTTTTAATGTATTAATTTAGTTTTTCCTTCAACACAATCCTTTGAGGTAGGTACTGTTATTATGTCCATTGTACGAATGAGAATACTTGAACACAGAGAGGCTGTATAACCTGCCCAAGGTCAAAAAGCCAGGAATCCCAGCTCTTAATGACTGTGCTAGACACTAGTCACTTGGGAACAGAGCCGCATGGGTGTGGCACCTGCCATACCTAGCACAAGGCTATGCGAATATTTGTTCAATGGATATCCAAACGGTTCCCTCATCTAACCTCGTGGATTGCTTTAGGCAATCAGATATTTTCTCTGAATTGATAGAAAGTGAAAATGAAAGCTGCTCAGTCATGTCCGACTCTTTGTGACCCCATGGACTATCCAGTCCATGGAATTCTCTAGGCCAGAATACTGGCGTGGGTAGCCTTTCCCTTCTCCAGGGGATCTTCCCAACCCAGGGATCAAACCCAGGTTTCCCACTTGGCAGGCAGATTCTTTACCGACGGAGCTATGAGGGAAGCCCCTGAACTGATCAGCTATTTTGCCTTTGGTTTTGTCTTGTGGATGAAACCTCAAAATGATATATTCTTTCATGCCTGAGATAAATTCCAGCAATTAGTGACAATGTGCTGATTTAATGAATTTAAATATGCATAGTAAGTGAACTCATATGTACATATAGACTTTCAAGGAGACCATACAAGTTTTCAGGTTGACTTGCATATGCCAAGGAAAGGGCCCAGGTAGGGAGAAAATCTGGAATTACTGAAAAGTATTTACCCATCAGTATAAAATTTTTGCTCAAGCACTCCTAATATATGTATATTTATTTATAAATTACATCACATGCTATTGCATTGATGGATAAAGACATTATAATCACCACAAAGAATGAACTTTAAAAGAATGATATAAGAAACAAATGTTAATGAAATTCTATCTTCTTTTTTCTCTTCTCACAACTCATTGGCTCACTATTTTGGTTTCAACTGATTTAAGAATCTCAGGTAATTAGAAATTTATCCATTTATACAACTTAGTAAGTAATGACTTGGCTCTTCCCACCAACTTCACATATCCAGTGAGATAACAGGGTTCAGCAGAAGAGAACGGAGAGAATTAGACAGGCACTGTGTGAAGACCTCCGACACTGCGTGGCACTTGTTTTTGTGACAAGAGATGCACTATTGCATTGATGTTAAAAGTACAGACTCTAGAGGCAGGCGCTTGAGTGCAAATCTCAGTTCAACCTAGCTGTGATGGAATTTATGGAATTGTTTTGTGGAGCAAAGTAATTAAAAAAAAGAAAAAGTAACATCATGGTTTGTAGTAAGCACTATATAAATGTTACTGGGCTTGGTCACAAAGGCCCAGTAAGCATTAACTGTAAAAACCAATCTAATGACATATGCTGAGGTCATTAGGCTTCCACCCCTATTACTTTGTTCACCCAAAATGCCATACAATAAATGTTTAGAATGATGACTTTGAAATACCACTCCAGAATTACGTTGTCTGTGTACCCATCACAATTTTTTTTATATCTGAGTAGCACCTGTAATATTATTTACTTAGTATTTGTCTTTAAATATAGTTGGGCCTAAAACCTAGGACTACTTCATTATTTTTGAGAGCAGTAAAATCACATTTTGCGATCAGTTCAGTTCAGATCAGTCGCTCAGTCGTGTCCAACTCTTTGCAATCTCATGAATGGCAACATGCAGGCCTCCCTGTCCATCACCAACACCCAGAGTTCACTCAAACTCATGTCCATCGAGTCAGTGATGCCATCCAGTCACCTCATCCTCTGTCATTCCCTTCTCCTCCTGTCCGCAATCCCTCCCAGCATCAGTCTTTACCAATGAGTCAGCTCTTCGCATGAGGTAACCAAAGTATTGAAGTTTCAGCTTTAGCATCAGTCCTTACAATGAACACCCAGGACTGATTTCCTTTAGAATGGACTGGTTGGATCTCCTTACAGTCCAAGGGACTCTCAAGAGTCTTCTCCAACACCACAGTTCAAAAGCATCAATTCTTCAGCGCTCAGCCTTCTTCACAGTCCAACTCTCACATCCATACATGACCACTGGAAAAACCATAGCCTTGACTAGATGGACCTTTGTTGGCAAAGTAATGCCTCTGCTTTCAATATGCTATCTAGGTTGGTCATAACTTTCCTTCCAAGGAGTAAGCGTCTTTTAATTTCATGGCTACAGTCACCATCTGCAGTGATTTTGCAGCCCAGAAAAAATAAACTCTGACACTGTTTCCACTGTTTCCCCATCTATTTGCCATGAAGTGATGGGACCAGATGCCATGATCTTAGTTTTCTGAATGTTGAGCTTTAAGCCAACTTTTTCACTCTCCTCTTTCACTTTCATCAAAAGGCTTTTGAGTTCCTCTTCACTTTCTGCCATAAGGGTGGTGTCATCTGCATATCTGAGGTTATTGGTATTTCTCCCGGCAATCTTGATTCCAGCTTGTGCTTCTTCCAGCCCAGCATTTCTCATGATGTACTCCTGCATAGAAGTTAAATAAGCAGGGTGACAATATACAACCTTGACGTACTCCTTTTCCTATTTGGAACCCATCTGTTTTTCCATGTCCTGTTCTAACTGTTGCTTCCTGACGCGCATATAGGTTTTTCTAGAGGCAGGTCAGGTGGTCTGGTATTCCCATCCCTTTCAGAATTGTCCACAGTTTATTGTGATCCACACAGTCAAAGGCTTTGGCATAGTCAATAAAGCAGAAATAGATGTTTTTCTGGAACTCTCTTGCTTTTTCGATGATCCAGCGGATGTTGGCAATTTGATCTCTGATTCATCTGCCTTTTCTAAAACCAGCTTGAATATCTGGAAGTTCACGGTTCACATATTGCTGAAGCCTGGCTTGGAGAATTTTGAGCATTACTTTACTAGCGTGTGAGATGAGTGCAATTGTGTGCTGGTTGGAGCATTCTTTGGCATTGCCTTTCTTTGGGACTGGAATGAAAACTGACCTTTTGCAGTCCTGTGGCCACTGCTGAGTTTTCCAAATTTGCTGACATATTGAGTGCAAACACTTTCACAGCATCATCTTTCAGGATTTGAAATAGCTCAACTGGAATTCCATCACCTCAACTAGCTTTGTTTGTAGTGATGCTTTCTAAAGCCCACTTGACTTCATATTCTAGGATGTCTGGCTCTAGGTGGAGTGATCACACCATCGTTATTATGTTGGTCTTGAAGATCTTTTTTTGTACAGTTCTTCTGTGTATTCTTGCCATCTCTTCTTAATATCTTCTGCTTCTGTTAGGTCCATACCATTTCTGTCCTTTATTGAGCCCATCTTTGATGAAATGTCCCCTTGGTATCTCTGATTTTATTGAAGAGATCTCTAGTCTTTCCCATTATGTTGTTTTCCTCTATTTCTTGCATTGATCACTGAGGAAGGCTTTCTTATCTCTCCTTGCTATTCTTTGGAACTCTGCATTCAGATGTTTACATCTTTCCTTTTCTCCTTTGCTTTTCATTCTCTTCTTTTCACTGCTATTTGTAAGTCCTCCCCAGACAGCCATTTTGGTTGTTTGCATTTCTTTTCCATGGGGATGGTCTTGATCCCTGTCTCCTGTACAATGTCATGAACCTCATTCCATAGTTCATCAGGCACTCTATCAGATTAGTAACTTAAATCTATTTCTCACTTCCACTGTATATCATAAGGGATTTGATTTGGGTCAAACCTGAATGGTCTAGTGGTTTTCCCTACTTTCTTCAATTTAAGTCTGATTTTGGCAATAAGGAATTCATGATCTGAGCCACAGTCACTCCTGGTCTTGTTTTTGCTGACTGTACAGACCTTCTCCATCTTTGGCAGCAAAGGATATACTCAATCTGATTTCGGTGTTGACCATCTGGTGATGTCCATGTGTAGAGTCTTCTCTTGCATTGCTGGAAGAGGGTGTTTGCTATGACCAGTGCGTTCTCTTGGCAAAACTCTATTAGCCTTTGCCCTGCTTCATTCTGTACTCCAGAGCCAAATTTGCCTGTTACCCCAGGTGTTTCTTGACTTCCTACTTTTGTATTCCAGTCCCCTATAATGAAAAGGACATATTTTTTTGGGTGTTAGTTCTAAAAGGTCTTGTAGGTCTTCATAGAACTGTTTCAACTTCAGCTTCTTCAGTGTTACTGGTTGGGGCATAGGCTTGGATTACCGTGATGATGAATGGTTTGCCTTGGAAATGAACAGAGATCATTCTGTCATTTTTGAGATTGCATCAAGTACTGCATTTTGGACTCTGTTGTTGACCATGATGGCTACTCCATTTCTTCTAAGGGATTCCTGCCCACAGTAGTAGATATAATGGTCATCTGAGTTAAATTCACCCATTACAGTCCATTTTAGTTCACTGATTCCTA